>NW_027145332.1:0-23507 GCF_026170545.1 Melanerpes formicivorus | reverse complement strand
GGGGGAGACCTCTCCAATAAAGACTGCCTTTTGGGGTGCATCTCAAAGCGTGCCTCAGCCTGCTGTAAAAGAATACCTTTCCTTGCAGCAAAATGGATCTCCACCCATGCTGTGCAACTGGGCTGTGTGCCACTGGACCTTGGAGGGCGGGGCGGGGGGGCGGGGAAGTCCTTGTGGAGGTGATGAAGAGGAGGGAAGCTGAAGTAACGAGTCTTAAGGGTGCAAGATGACCACCCTTCTATCCTAGGGCAAGCGTCGTGGTGCTTTTACATTGCATAACCAAGGGGAGCGTTTTGCCTGCCTGCCTGCCTCCTGGCACGCACTGGCCCCACGTGGCAGGAGGCATCTCAGGGTGGAACAGTTTGGGAGCTGCGATACAGTGTGGCAACCATTCGACCACTGTGGTTGTGCTGGGGTGCGGCCGCTCAGAGTTGGTGCCTTGCTGTCTCAGAGCCTGGATTCTGCTCTGCTGTGTACTCTTCTGTCTGCTGGGGTTGATGGCATCTCTGGAAGTATTATGCTTTTGATGTAGATGTTAGCCAATTGCTTTGACTATCCTAGTTAATCAATTGCTTTTAATATACAGATATGTATATCTAAACTATACATGTAGAGATTGTTGTTTATCTAGCTATCTGTCTAGGCTGTGTATATCTTTCCATTGTGCCTCATCCTTTACGAAGCCTTAACGGTAACAGCAAGCAGGAATGCTTGTGTGCCTTGTTGCCATCACTCCTTTGAGCCCTTGTTTCACCCTTTTAATCGCCCTGACTGCTAGGAAGCAGAATACACACGCAAGCTCAACCTGCCCTGGTGTATTCAGCTTCCCAGCTCTCACGGCGGAAGGTCTGGGATCAATTCCAGCTGCAGATGATCTTGGTGTTTGTATGGCATGTTAGAACCCCTTGCGGATAGTCCTCTCCAGGAAACCATCCCGTGTCAGACTGTTCTGGGGAATCCACCAGAGACGTGGCTCACACGGTGGGTAAGGATGCTTATCCAGGACATGTGCCTGTGCTGGGGTTATCCTTCCAAAGCATGGAGGCGTCCTGATGGTGCAGGAACAAAAGTTAGGGTTAGGGTTGGGGTCGTTCTAGTGTATCAACCTCATGTAGCACTTAGTGCTGAATGGTGAGTGGCAATGTAGGCACTCCCTTAGTGTGCTGCTGCTCCTGTGACAAGTGCAGCTGGTAGAGGGATGAGAGAGCAGAGGCAATGGTATCTTCACCTGGCTTAGCAAGGCTGGCTTGTTGGGGAGAGAATTGTTGGCTTTCTGTGGGGGAAACACCTGATCCAGAGCATTAAGAATTGGGCAAAGGAATTCACTTGGTATTCTTCTCCTGCTTGTCCACGTATGCTCTGTGGCAGAAGTGGTTTCAAGGTAAAGCACAGGTGATGCTCTTGCAGCTTGCTGAAAGACGAGCAGTGAGAAGAGTAGTTTGATGAGGGCTGCACGAGGGAAGGAAGCTTTCCCTCCCATCACCAACCTGGGTGCCAGGATGCAGAAGCTTTCCCAAAGCCATGGGTCTGGCGTGGATGTTGGGCATGGAACAGATCCTTCCCAAAGGATTCATTAGGCACATGGAGGAGAGGGACGTGATTCGACACCTCACCTTGAGTACTGTGTCCAGCTATGGGGCCCTTGTAGTGGCCTTCCCGTGCCTGAAAGGAGCCTTGAAGATATCTGGGGAGGGACTGTTTACAAGTGCATGGAGCAGGAGGGAGGGGTAATGGTTTGAAAGAAGACAAGGGCAGATGTAGATTGCATTCTGTGATCGGATGCAGCTGAGCAGCTCCCATGGGCCACAGAATGGATCAGGCAGAAAGAAGCAGTAGGAACAGTTGTAAAGTTGTAACCTTTATTTAAGGTCAGCATCAGCATTAACATTTCTAGTAACACCAAAAAGTGTCCAGTCCAGGGCCGAGCAGCACAGTCAGTAGCATGTCCTGTGGGCCTGCGGAAGGCCTGTGGCACCATCCGTGCCCCCATCCCATCTCGTGGGTTCTGGCGTCCCCCCCCCGGCCCTCTGCATTGTGCTGCTTCTGGATGCTGAGGGCCAGGTGGGGACTTGTTGCCAGGTGCTGGCAGCAGTTCCTACTCCTCTGTCCGTGGCTTTGTGCAGGAGGTGAGAGCATGGAAAGCTCTGCGCAGAGCTTTCAGTGTCCTCCTGAAGATGGAGGGCCGTTTGTGCCGAGCCCGGGCTGGCTGGTCTAAGCCTGCATCTGCCCAAGGGCCTGGAGGAGGGGAAGGACATCTCTCATCCTCACATGGTGCTGGGGACATGGTGGCAGTCACTGCGTCCCTTCCTGCCTGCCAGTTTGGTCCTTGGCCCAGCTGTCCTGGCATCATGCTGCTGCTCCTGATGTGGGGCAGAGGTACCTTCCGTGCCAGGCTGTCAGTCTGCAAGCGAAGGCTATGGGAAAGGTCGTTTGTGAGCAGTGGGGTAGCACTTTCCCCTGCCCAGCAGGGTGGCTCCCAGGCACTCACACCTCTTAGCTCCCCTGTCATCCTGCTATGCTTACCCATCACTGTGTAGGGACACACTAGGGCCCCTTAAGCCCAGCTGTGCTGGCATCATCCTGCCTCTTCTGATGCGGGACAGTGATACCATGCATGCCAGGCTGTTGGTCTGCAAGAGGAGGCAATGGGAAAGGTTGTTTGTGAGCAGTGTGGTAGCTCTTTCCCCTGCCCTCCAGCGTGGCTCCCAGGAACCCGCCCCCCTGAGCTCCAGTGTCATCCCGCTCCCAGAGCACCCATGCTTACCCATCACTGTGTAGGGACACGCTAAGGGCCCTCGTCCCAGCTGTGCTGGCATCATCATCCTGCCTCTTCTGATGCGGGACAGTGATAGCATCCATGCCAGGCTGTCAGTCTGCAAGAGGAGGCAATCAGAAAGGTTGTTTGTGAGGAGTGTGGTGGCCCTTTCCTCTGCCCTGCATCGTGCCTCCCTGGCACCCGCACCCCTGAGCTCCAGTGTCATCCTGCTCCCAGAGCTGCCATGCTTACCCTCACTGTGTAGGGACACGCTCGGGACCTTCGGCCCAGCTGTCCCACATCATCCTGCTGCTTCTGATGCGGGGCAGTGGTACCATCTGTGCCAGGCTGTGAGTCTGCAAGAGAAGACAATGAGAAAGGTTGTTTGTGAAGAGGGTGGTGGCCCTTTCCCCTGCCCACCAGCATGCCTCCCTGGCACCTGCACTCCTCAGCTCCAATGCTACCCTCCCCCAGAGCAGCCATGCTTAATGCTTACCTATCCCTGTGTCTCTGTGTCCCTTCCTGCACCTCCTGGCTGCCCGTTTGGCCCTCGGTCCAGCTGTCCTGCATCACGGGGCAGCAGCAGGGCAGTGGTACCATCCGTGCCAGGCTGGTGGTCTGCAAGAGAAGGCAAGAAGCGGCTGCATATGAGGAGTGTGGTGCCTTTGTCCCTGGCACCCCAGGCTGGAAGAGCTCCTGCAGCTGGGCTTCCTTGGCTCCCACAAAACTGCACCCCCCTACTTTTCCCACCACACTATCACCCTTTGCCCACAGCACCAGTGGCCACCCATCCCTTGTCCCTTCCCACACCTCCTGCATGCCTGTCATTTGGCCTCCCAGGCTCCCTACCTGTGTGGGGTTGTCTGAGGGTGCCCTGTGAAGGAGGCAACAGTGGGAACTGTTCCCCAGGAAAGGTTGGAGTCCTAGGTCTGGCGCTGCCCTGCAGGGACTTAATTGTGCTCCGGCCTGTGGTAAACCTGGCGGTGCCCCCTCTGCCACCGACTCAGCAGCCTTGTGTCAGGCTATAAGGGTCTATTGGCTTCCATCTCCGTGGGCATCTTCAGCATCTTGTGCCTCAGAGCTTTTGCAGACGCTCAGGGTAGGATGCTGCCTCTGAGAGGTGCTCCTCTGGGAGTGCAGATGGCACTTGTTACATACATAGTGTCAGCTCCTGGACGCTGCAGGCTCGGGGCCCGGTGGTGCTGTCTCCAGGGACAGGTCGTCCCTGGAGGCAGCAGGTCCTAGTCATCTGTCTGTGGCCTCGTGCAGGAGGTGAGAGCACGGAAAGCTCTGCGCAGAGCTTTCAGTGTCCTCCTGAAGATGGAGGGCCGTTTGTGCCGAGCCCGGGCTGGCTGGTCCGTGCCAGCATCTGCCATAGTGTCTGGAGGAGGTGAAGGAGACAGCTCATCCTCGTGCACTGCTGGGGACATGGCGGCTGTGCTGGTTTCTCGCTGTGGCTTTCCAGCCAAGGAGGACTCAGTGTCCTGAGGGGCTGCCAGTGCCAGGGCTTCTTGTGGCTGCTCTTGAAGAGCTCTCTCCGGAAATGAAGCTGGTGACCCAGCCTGGGAGTGCCCCATGGTGAATGAGCTGGGCGACTCGTGGGTTCCAGAGGGTGGAATCAGCTCCTGGAAGAGCTCTGGGTACGAGGAGTTGATCCAGATAACAGTGATTTTGACGTCTAGGGACAGCTCCATGCTGCTGTCCTCCTCGCATAGCTGCATGTGGGTCGAGGCCCCCAGCATGTTCTCACGTGGCACTTGCTTCTGGTCTGTGCCCTGTTTGTGTCTCTTGCTGTTGGGTTCCAGCTGCCCCAGCACCTCCTTGGTGGTGGTGGTGTCCTCTGTGTATGCCTGCTCCTGAGCTGGTGGGAGTGCCAAGAGCGTCTGCAGCTGGGTCAGGGATGGGAAAGATGACAGTACTGCATCTACCATAGTGCCTGGAGGAGGTGAAGGAGACAGCTCATCCTCGTGCGCTGCTGGGGACACGGCGGCTGTGCTGGCTTCTCCCTGTGGCTTTCCAGCCAAGGAGGACTCAGTGTCCTGAGAGGGCGCTGCTGTGCTTTCTGGTGTTTTGTTCTTGTCTTGCAGCAGTTCCTGCTGGACGATGGCCCCAGCCTGGCGCACAGTGATGCTGACAATGCCTCCAGCAGTCTCCATGATTCTGTCGGGAGACTCAGTGTCCTGAGGGGCTGCCAGTGCCAGGGCTTCTTGTTCCTGATCTTGAAGAGCTCCCTCCGGAAATGAAGCTGGTGACTCAGCCTGGGAGTGCCCCATGGTGAATGAGCTGGGCGACTCATGGGTTCCAGAGGGTGGAATCAGCTCCTGGAAGAGCTCTGGGTACGAGGAGTTGATCCAGATAACAGTGATTTTGATGTCTAGGGCCAGCTCCATGTTGCTGTCCTCCTCGCATAGCTGCATGTGGGTCGAGGCCCCCAGCATGTTCTCACGTGGCACTTGCTTCTGGTCTGTGCCCTGTTCCTGTCTCTTGCTGTTGGGTTCCAGCTGCCCCAGCACCTCCTTGTTGGTGGTGGCGTCCTCTGTGTATGCCTGCTCCTGAGCTGGTGGGAGTGCCAAGAGCAGCAGCAGCTGGGACAGGGATGGGGAAGATGATAGTGGTGCAGGGGAGCAGAGCTGGAATGACTGAACCCAGGTAGCTTCATCCCTCATCTGGGTGGGCTTGAGCAGCCGCCGCTGGAGCTGGCTCTGCTGCAGGCCATGCCACTGCTGCCAGAAGGTGAGTCTTATGCTGAGCTGTGGCCGTCTGTGCCCAGTGCAGGCCAGGGCGCCTGTGTCCTGCTCCCTCCTAGGCCTGTTCACAATGGAGAGGACAGTGTAACGACTGGCAACAGCCTGATCCTGCGCCCGCTGCTGTGGCCTGCTGCTGACCAGGTAGCAGCGGATCCGCAGCACTGGTGCTCCCAGCTTTGCAGCTCGTCCCTGCTGCCCTGGCCCTGGGTCCCTCCCGGTGGACACTGTCATACAGCCCCGAGGTGCGCTGGCTTGAGGCAAGGAGAGAGCTGGGTGGTCCCTGCGTGGCTCCTCCTGCCTCTGTGCCACTGGCTGCTGGCTATGTCCCTGGATGCCTGGGCGAACCTTAGGTAGGACATCCTTCACCAGGTCGTGGAGCGCTACTTTTGTGTCCTCGTGGCAGGCTGTGCCTCTGTGTCTGTATGGGACCAGGCTCCGGTTGTTCCTCACCCTTGGTGCTGTGGCAGGCTCAGGGCGGGTGTCCCGCGGAGGTGGCACCGGCTGTCGGTAGGCGGTGGGTGCTGTGCCGCTAGCCCTTTCCCTGCAGGTTTGGCTGCTGGCAGATGATGCAGAGAGTGGTGGCAGAGGTGGCAGCTGGCCATAAGGGCCAGCCTGCGGCCGTGCCGGAGCCCCGGGTGTGTCCCGGGGTGCCGCTGCCTGGCTTGGCAGCCAGGCTGTCGCACGGGTCACGCTGTCCCGCATCAGCGTGCTGTTTGCGATGGCGGGCAGTCGTACTGTCCGTGCCAGGCTGTCGGTCTGCAAGAGAAAGCAAGAAGCTTGGTGTGAGGAGTGTGGTTCCTTGGGTCCTGGCCCCAGGTGGAAGAGGTACTGTGGACCACATGTGCGGAATTCCCTGGGGCACTTGCAGCCCACTCTTTACTCCCAGTGTCCCCCTCAGTTCCCACCCATCCCTGTTCCCTTCCCGCACCCTCCTGCCTGCCCACCGTGCGGCCTTCTGGGGTCCATACCTGTGTGGGTTGTCTGACAGCGTCCTGTGAAGTCGAGCAGGGCAGCGGTGGGAGCCGGTCCCCATAGAAGACAGAGTTCCAGCTCTGGCTGCCCCGCTGGGGAGTGTGCACCAGCCCGGGGGAAACCTGCAGGCGGGTGCTGGAGGAGGCGGTGTGGGATGGAGGCAGCTGCCTTGGCAGAGCGGCCTCATCCCTCTCCTGCCTGTTCCTCCTGTGCCGCCGGCTCAGCAGCCTTGCGTCAGGCTGTGAGGGGGCGTTCGCTTTGCCTTTGCCTTCCATGGGCATCTTCAGCGTCTCGTGCCTACGAGCAACCCAGGGGAAGTGCTGCCTCGTGAGAGAGCTGCTCCTCTGGGAGTGCCACCCCAGGGAGCTGGGGCTCCTTAAATACCCTCCTGGGCACTGCATGCCAGTGGCCTGGCCACAGCCCTGCTTGTGACGTCACAATGGCCTCTGCAATTGGTGAGGACAGTCCGTGGCAGAGGCCTGGCTGAAGCCATGGGCCCTGCATCACAATGGGGGTCACCATGGAGATGCCTGCTCCCCCCATGCCCGTGTCCCAGCCTGCGGCCTCCTGTCCCTTTCTCTGTGTGCGCACCAGAAGGAATCACAGCCAGAGAATTAGAGGGGAGATGGAAAAGAGCTCATTATCTCTTTCTGAGTCCAGCCATAAATTTTTCCCACTGGCTCTGATCATTAAGTCACAGGCATCTATTGGGCTGGTGGATTAGATGTGATGGAAAAGGGGGGAGACCTCTCCAATAAAGACTGCCTTTTGGGGTACATCTCAAAGCGTGCCTCAGCCTGCTGTAAAAGAATACCTTTCCTTGCAGCAAAATGGATCTCCACCCATGCTGTGCAACTGGGCTGTGTGCCACTGGACCTTGGAGGGCGGGGCGGGGGGGCGGGGAAGTCCTTGTGGAGGTGATGAAGAGGAGGGAAGCTGAAGTAACGAGTCTTAAGGGTGCAAGATGACCACCCTTCTATCCTAGGGCAAGCGTCGTGGTGCTTTTACATTGCATAACCAAGGGGAGCGTTTTGCCTGCCTGCCTGCCTCCTGGCACGCACTGGCCCCACGTGGCAGGAGGCATCTCAGGGTGGAACAGTTTGGGAGCTGCGATACAGTGTGGCAACCATTCGACCACTGTGGTTGTGCTGGGGTGCGGCCGCTCAGAGTTGGTGCCTTGCTGTCTCAGAGCCTGGATTCTGCTCTGCTGTGTACTCTTCTGTCTGCTGGGGTTGATGGCATCTCTGGAAGTATTATGCTTTTGATGTAGATGTTAGCCAATTGCTTTGACTATCCTAGTTAATCAATTGCTTTTAATATACAGATATGTATATCTAAACTATACATGTAGAGATTGTTGTTTATCTAGCTATCTGTCTAGGCTGTGTATATCTTTCCATTGTGCCTCATCCTTTACGAAGCCTTAACGGTAACAGCAAGCAGGAATGCTTGTGTGCCTTGTTGCCATCACTCCTTTGAGCCCTTGTTTCACCCTTTTAATCGCCCTGACTGCTAGGAAGCAGAATACACACACAAGCTCAACCTGCCCTGGTGTATTCAGCTTCCCAGCTCTCACGGCGGAAGGTCTGGGATCAATTCCAGCTGCAGATGATCTTGGTGTTTGTATGGCGTGTTAGAACCCCTTGCGGATAGTCCTCTCCAGGAAACCATCCCGTGTCAGACTGTTCTGGGGAATCCACCAGAGACGTGGCTCACACGGTGGGTAAGGATGCTTATCCAGGACATGTGCCTGTGCTGGGGTTATCCTTCCAAAGCATGGAGGCGTCCTGATGGTGCAGGAACAAAAGTTAGGGTTAGGGTTGGGGTCGTTCTAGTGTATCAACCTCATGTAGCACTTAGTGCTGAATGGTGAGTGGCAATGTAGGCACTCCCTTAGTGTGCTGCTGCTCCTGTGACAAGTGCAGCTGGTAGAGGGATGAGAGAGCAGAGGCAATGGTATCTTCACCTGGCTTAGCAAGGCTGGCTTGTTGGGGAGAGAATTGTTGGCTTTCTGTGGGGGAAACACCTGATCCAGAGCATTAAGAATTGGGCAAAGGAATTCACTTGGTATTCTTCTCCTGCTTGTCCACGTATGCTCTGTGGCAGAAGTGGTTTCAAGGTAAAGCACAGGTGATGCTCTTGCAGCTTGCTGAAAGACGAGCAGTGAGAAGAGTAGTTTGATGAGGGCTGCACGAGGGAAGGAAGCTTTCCCTCCCATCACCAACCTGGGTGCCAGGATGCAGAAGCTTTCCCAAAGCCATGGGTCTGGCGTGGATGTTGGGCATGGAACAGATCCTTCCCAAAGGATTCATTAGGCACATGGAGGAGAGGGACGTGATTCGACACCTCACCTTGAGTACTGTGTCCAGCTATGGGGCCCTTGTAGTGGCCTTCCCGTGCCTGAAAGGAGCCTTGAAGATATCTGGGGAGGGACTGTTTACAAGTGCATGGAGCAGGAGGGAGGGGTAATGGTTTGAAAGAAGACAAGGGCAGATGTAGATTGCATTCTGTGATCGGATGCAGCTGAGCAGCTCCCATGGGCCACAGAATGGATCAGGCAGAAAGAAGCAGTAGGAACAGTTGTAAAGTTGTAACCTTTATTTAAGGTCAGCATCAGCATTAACATTTCTAGTAACACCAAAAAGTGTCCAGTCCAGGGCCGAGCAGCACAGTCAGTAGCATGTCCTGTGGGCCTGCGGAAGGCCTGTGGCACCATCCGTGCCCCCATCCCATCTCGTGGGTTCTGGCGTCCCCCCCCCGGCCCTCTGCATTGTGCTGCTTCTGGATGCTGAGGGCCAGGTGGGGACTTGTTGCCAGGTGCTGGCAGCAGTTCCTACTCCTCTGTCCGTGGCTTTGTGCAGGAGGTGAGAGCATGGAAAGCTCTGCGCAGAGCTTTCAGTGTCCTCCTGAAGATGGAGGGCCGTTTGTGCCGAGCCCGGGCTGGCTGGTCTAAGCCTGCATCTGCCCAAGGGCCTGGAGGAGGGGAAGGACATCTCTCATCCTCACATGGTGCTGGGGACATGGTGGCAGTCACTGCGTCCCTTCCTGCCTGCCAGTTTGGTCCTTGGCCCAGCTGTCCTGGCATCATGCTGCTGCTCCTGATGTGGGGCAGAGGTACCTTCCGTGCCAGGCTGTCAGTCTGCAAGCGAAGGCTATGGGAAAGGTCGTTTGTGAGCAGTGGGGTAGCACTTTCCCCTGCCCAGCAGGGTGGCTCCCAGGCACTCACACCTCTTAGCTCCCCTGTCATCCTGCTATGCTTACCCATCACTGTGTAGGGACACACTAGGGCCCCTTAAGCCCAGCTGTGCTGGCATCATCCTGCCTCTTCTGATGCGGGACAGTGATACCATGCATGCCAGGCTGTCGGTCTGCAAGAGGAGGCAATGGGAAAGGTTGTTTGTGAGCAGTGTGGTAGCTCTTTCCCCTGCCCTCCAGCGTGGCTCCCAGGAACCCGCCCCCCTGAGCTCCAGTGTCATCCCGCTCCCAGAGCACCCATGCTTACCCATCACTGTGTAGGGACACGCTAAGGGCCCTCGTCCCAGCTGTGCTGGCATCATCATCCTGCCTCTTCTGATGCGGGACAGTGATAGCATCCATGCCAGGCTGTCAGTCTGCAAGAGGAGGCAATGAGAAAGGTTGTTTGTGAGAAGCGTGGCGGCCGTTTCCCTTGCCTCCAGTGTGATGCCAAGGAGCCCGCACCCCTGAGCTCCAATGTTACCCTCTCCCAGAGCAGCCATGCTTAATGCTTACCCATAGCTGTGTTCCTGTGTCTCTTTCCTACACCTCCTGCCTGCCGTTTTGGACCTCGGCACAGCTGTCGTGCATCACAGTGCAGCAGCAGGGCAGTGGTACCATTTGTGCCAGGCTGTCAGTCTGGAGGAGGAGGCAATCAGAAAGGTTGTTTGTGAGGAGTGTGGTGGCCCTTTCCTCTGCCCTGCATCGTGCCTCCCTGGCACCCGCACCCCTGAGCTCCAGTGTCATCCTGCTCCCAGAGCTGCCATGCTTACCCTCACTGTGTAGGGACATGCTCAGGACCTTCGGCCCAGCTGTCCCACATCATCCTGCTGCTTCTGATGCGGGGCAGTGGTACCATCTGTGCCAGGCTGTGAGTCTGCAAGAGAAGACAATGAGAAAGGTTGTTTGTGAAGAGGGTGGTGGCCCTTTCCCCTGCCCACCAGCATGCCTCCCTGGCACCTGCACTCCTCAGCTCCAATGCTACCCTCCCCCAGAGCAGCCATGCTTAATGCTTACCTATCCCTGTGTCTCTGTGTCCCTTCCTGCACCTCCTGGCTGCCCGTTTGGCCCTCGGTCCAGCTGTCCTGCATCACGGGGCAGCAGCAGGGCAGTGGTACCATCCGTGCCAGGCTGGTGGTCTGCAAGAGAAGGCAAGAAGCGGCTGCATATGAGGAGTGTGGTGCCTTTGTCCCTGGCACCCCAGGCTGGAAGAGCTCCTGCAGCTGGGCTTCCTTGGCTCCCACAAAACTGCACCCCCCTACTTTTCCCACCACACTATCACCCTTTGCCCACAGCACCAGTGGCCACCCATCCCTTGTCCCTTCCCACACCTCCTGCATGCCTGTCATTTGGCCTCCCAGGCTCCCTACCTGTGTGGGGTTGTCTGAGGGTGCCCTGTGAAGGAGGCAACAGTGGGAACTGTTCCCCAGGAAAGGTTGGAGTGCCAGGTCTGGCGCTGCCCTGCAGGGACTTAATTGTGCTCCGGCCTGTGGTAAACCTGGCGGTGCCCCCTCTGCCACCGACTCAGCAGCCTTGTGTCAGGCTATAAGGGTCTATTGGCTTCCATCTCCGTGGGCATCTTCAGCATCTTGTGCCTCAGAGCTTTTGCAGACGCTCAGGGTAGGATGCTGCCTCTGAGAGGTGCTCCTCTGGGAGTGCAGATGGCACTTGTTACATACATAGTGTCAGCTCCTGGACACTGCAGGCTCGGGGCCCGGTGGTGCTGTCTCCAGGGACAGGTCGTCCCTGGAGGCAGCAGGTCCTAGTCATCTGTCTGTGGCCTCGTGCAGGAGGTGAGAGCACGGAAAGCTCTGCGCAGAGCTTTCAGTGTCCTCCTGAAGATGGAGGGCCGTTTGTGCCGAGCCCGGGCTGGCTGGTCCGTGCCAGCATCTGCCATAGTGTCTGGAGGAGGTGAAGGAGACAGCTCATCCTCGTGCACTGCTGGGGACATGGCGGCTGTGCTGGTTTCTCGCTGTGGCTTTCCAGCCAAGGAGGACTCAGTGTCCTGAGGGGCTGCCAGTGCCAGGGCTTCTTGTGGCTGCTCTTGAAGAGCTCTCTCCGGAAATGAAGCTGGTGACCCAGCCTGGGAGTGCCCCATGGTGAATGAGCTGGGCGACTCGTGGGTTCCAGAGGGTGGAATCAGCTCCTGGAAGAGCTCTGGGTACGAGGAGTTGATCCAGATAACAGTGATTTTGACGTCTAGGGACAGCTCCATGCTGCTGTCCTCCTCGCATAGCTGCATGTGGGTCGAGGCCCCCAGCATGTTCTCACGTGGCACTTGCTTCTGGTCTGTGCCCTGTTTGTGTCTCTTGCTGTTGGGTTCCAGCTGCCCCAGCACCTCCTTGGTGGTGGTGGTGTCCTCTGTGTATGCCTGCTCCTGAGCTGGTGGGAGTGCCAAGAGCGTCTGCAGCTGGGTCAGGGATGGGAAAGATGACAGTACTGCATCTACCATAGTGCCTGGAGGAGGTGAAGGAGACAGCTCATCCTCGTGCACTGCTGGGGACACGGCGGCTGTGCTGGCTTCTCCCTGTGGCTTTCCAGCCAAGGAGGACTCAGTGTCCTGAGAGGGCGCTGCTGTGCTTTCTGGTGTTTTGTTCTTGTCTTGCAGCAGTTCCTGCTGGACGATGGCCCCAGCCTGGCGCACAGTGATGCTGACAATGCCTGCAGCAGTCTCCATGATTCTGTCGGGAGACTCAGTGTCCTGAGGGGCTGCCAGTGCCAGGGCTTCTTGTTCCTGATCTTGAAGAGCTCCCTCCGGAAATGAAGCTGGTGACTCAGCCTGGGAGTGCCCCATGGTGAATGAGCTGGGCGACTCATGGGTTCCAGAGGGTGGAATCAGCTCCTGGAAGAGCTCTGGGTACGAGGAGTTGATCCAGATAACAGTGATTTTGATGTCTAGGGCCAGCTCCATGTTGCTGTCCTCCTCGCATAGCTGCATGTGGGTCGAGGCCCCCAGCATGTTCTCACGTGGCACTTGCTTCTGGTCTGTGCCCTGTTCCTGTCTCTTGCTGTTGGGTTCCAGCTGCCCCAGCACCTCCTTGTTGGTGGTGGCGTCCTCTGTGTATGCCTGCTCCTGAGCTGGTGGGAGTGCCAAGAGCAGCAGCAGCTGGGACAGGGATGGGGAAGATGATAGTGGTGCAGGGGAGCAGAGCTGGAATGACTGAACCCAGGTAGCTTCATCCCTCATCTGGGTGGGCTTGAGCAGCCGCCGCTGGAGCTGGCTCTGCTGCAGGCCATGCCACTGCTGCCAGAAGGTGAGTCTTATGCTGAGCTGTGGCCGTCTGTGCCCAGTGCAGGCCAGGGCGCCTGTGTCCTGCTCCCTCCTAGGCCTGTTCACAATGGAGAGGACAGTGTAACGACTGGCAACAGCCTGATCCTGCGCCCGCTGCTGTGGCCTGCTGCTGACCAGGTAGCAGCGGATCCGCAGCACTGGTGCTCCCAGCTTTGCAGCTCGTCCCTGCTGCCCTGGCTCTGGGTCCCTCCCGGTGGACACTGTCATACAGCCCCGAGGTGCGCTGGCTTGAGGCAAGGAGAGAGCTGGGTGGTCTCCTCCTGCCTCTGTGCCACTGGCTGCTGGCTATGTCCCTGGATGCCTGGGCGAACCTTAGGTAGGACATCCTTCACCAGGTCGTGGAGCGCTACTTTTGTGTCCTCGTGGCAGGCTGTGCCTCTGTGTCTGTATGGGACCAGGCTCCGGTTGTTCCTCACCCTTGGTGCTGTGGCAGGCTCAGGGCGGGTGTCCCGCGGAGGTGGCACCGGCTGTCGGTAGGCGGTGGGTGCTGTGCCGCTAGCCCTTTCCCTGCAGGTTTGGCTGCTGGCAGATGATGCAGAGAGTGGTGGCAGAGGTGGCAGCTGGCCATAAGGGCCAGCCTGCGGCCGTGCCGGAGCCCCGGGTGTGTCCCGGGGTGCCGCTGCCTGGCTTGGCAGCCAGGCTGTCGCACGGGTCACGCTGTCCCGCATCAGCGTGCTGTTTGCGATGGCGGGCAGTCGTACTGTCCGTGCCAGGCTGTCGGTCTGCAAGAGAAAGCAAGAAGCTTGGTGTGAGGAGTGTGGTTCCTTGGGTCCTGGCCCCAGGTGGAAGAGGTACTGTGGACCACATGTGCGGAATTCCCTGGGGCACTTGCAGCCCACTCTTTACTCCCAGTGTCCCCCTCAGTTCCCACCCATCCCTGTTCCCTTCCCGCACCCTCCTGCCTGCCCACCGTGTGGCCTTCTGGGGTCCATACCTGTGTGGGTTGTCTGACAGCGTCCTGTGAAGTCGAGCAGGGCAGCGGTGGGAGCCGGTCCCCATAGAAGACAGAGTTCCAGCTCTGGCTGCCCCGCTGGGGAGTGTGCACCAGCCCGGGGGAAACCTGCAGGCGGGTGCTGGAGGAGGCGGTGTGGGATGGAGGCAGCTGCCTTGGCAGAGCGGCCTCATCCCTCTCCTGCCTGTTCCTCCTGTGCCGCCGGCTCAGCAGCCTTGCGTCAGGCTGTGAGGGGGCGTTCGCTTTGCCTTTGCCTTCCATGGGCATCTTCAGCGTCTCGTGCCTACGAGCAACCCAGGGGAAGTGCTGCCTCGTGAGAGAGCTGCTCCTCTGGGAGTGCCACCCCAGGGAGCTGGGGCTCCTTAAATACCCTCCTGGGCACTGCATGCCAGTGGCCTGGCCACAGCCCTGCTTGTGACGTCACAATGGCCTCTGCAATTGGTGAGGACAGTCCGTGGCAGAGGCCTGGCTGAAGCCATGGGCCCTGCATCACAATGGGGGTCACCATGGAGATGCCTGCTCCCCCCATGCCCGTGTCCCAGCCTGCGGCCTCCTGTCCCTTTCTCTGTGTGCGCACCAGAAGGAATCACAGCCAGAGAATTAGAGGGGAGATGGAAAAGAGCTCATTATCTCTTTCTGAGTCCAGCCATAAATTTTTCCCACTGGCTCTGATCATTAAGTCACAGGCATCTATTGGGCTGGTGGATTAGATGTGATGGAAAAGGGGGGAGACCTCTCCAATAAAGACTGCCTTTTGGGGTACATCTCAAAGCGTGCCTCAGCCTGCTGTAAAAGAATACCTTTCCTTGCAGCAAAATGGATCTCCACCCATGCTGTGCAACTGGGCTGTGTGCCACTGGACCTTGGAGGGCGGGGCGGGGGGGCGGGGAAGTCCTTGTGGAGGTGATGAAGAGGAGGGAAGCTGAAGTAACGAGTCTTAAGGGTGCAAGATGACCACCCTTCTATCCTAGGGCAAGCGTCGTGGTGCTTTTACATTGCATAACCAAGGGGAGCGTTTTGCCTGCCTGCCTGCCTCCTGGCACGCACTGGCCCCACGTGGCAGGAGGCATCTCAGGGTGGAACAGTTTGGGAGCTGCGATACAGTGTGGCAACCATTCGACCACTGTGGTTGTGCTGGGGTGCGGCCGCTCAGAGTTGGTGCCTTGCTGTCTCAGAGCCTGGATTCTGCTCTGCTGTGTACTCTTCTGTCTGCTGGGGTTGATGGCATCTCTGGAAGTATTATGCTTTTGATGTAGATGTTAGCCAATTGCTTTGACTATCCTAGTTAATCAATTGCTTTTAATATACAGATATGTATATCTAAACTATACATGTAGAGATTGTTGTTTATCTAGCTATCTGTCTAGGCTGTGTATATCTTTCCATTGTGCCTCATCCTTTACGAAGCCTTAACGGTAACAGCAAGCAGGAATGCTTGTGTGCCTTGTTGCCATCACTCCTTTGAGCCCTTGTTTCACCCTTTTTATCGCCCTGACTGCTAGGAAGCAGAATACACAGGCAAGCTCAACCTGCCCTGGTGTATTCAGCTTCCCAGCTCTCACGGCGGAAGGTCTGGGATCAATTCCAGCTGCAGATGATCTTGGTGTTTGTATGGCATGTTAGAACCCCTTGCGGATAGTCCTCTCCAGGAAACCATCCCGTGTCAGACTGTTCTGGGGAATCCACCAGAGACGTGGCTCACACGGTGGGTAAGGATGCTTATCCAGGACATGTGCCTGTGCTGGGGTTATCCTTCCAAAGCATGGAGGCGTCCTGATGGTGCAGGAACAAAAGTTAGGGTTAGGGTTGGGGTCGTTCTAGTGTATCAACCTCATGTAGCACTTAGTGCTGAATGGTGAGTGGCAATGTAGGCACTCCCTTAGTGTGCTGCTGCTCCTGTGACAAGTGCAGCTGGTAGAGGGATGAGAGAGCAGAGGCAATGGTATCTTCACCTGGCTTAGCAAGGCTGGCTTGTTGGGGAGAGAATTGTTGGCTTTCTGTGGGGGAAACACCTGATCCAGAGCATTAAGAATTGGGCAAAGGAATTCACTTGGTATTCTTCTCCTGCTTGTCCACGTATGCTCTGTGGCAGAAGTGGTTTCAAGGTAAAGCACAGGTGATGCTCTTGCAGCTTGCTGAAAGACGAGCAGTGAGAAGAGTAGTTTGATGAGGGCTGCACGAGGGAAGGAAGCTTTCCCTCCCATCACCAACCTGGGTGCCAGGATGCAGAAGCTTTCCCAAAGCCATGGGTCTGGCGTGGATGTTGGGCATGGAACAGATCCTTCCCAAAGGATTCATTAGGCACATGGAGGAGAGGGACGTGATTCGACACCTCACCTTGAGTACTGTGTCCAGCTATGGGGCCCTTGTAGTGGCCTTCCCGTGCCTGAAAGGAGCCTTGAAGATATCTGGGGAGGGACTGTTTACAAGTGCATGGAGCAGGAGGGAGGGGTAATGGTTTGAAAGAAGACAAGGGCAGATGTAGATTGCATTCTGTGATCGGATGCAGCTGAGCAGCTCCCATGGGCCACAGAATGGATCAGGCAGAAAGAAGCAGTAGGAACAGTTGTAAAGTTGTAACCTTTATTTAAGGTCAGCATCAGCATTAACATTTCTAGTAACACCAAAAAGTGTCCAGTCCAGGGCCGAGCAGCACAGTCAGTAGCATGTCCTGTGGGCCTGCGGAAGGCCTGTGGCACCATCCGTGCCCCCATCCCATCTCGTGGGTTCTGGCGTCCCCCCCCCGGCCCTCTGCATTGTGCTGCTTCTGGATGCTGAGGGCCAGGTGGGGACTTGTTGCCAGGTGCTGGCAGCAGTTCCTACTCCTCTGTCCGTGGCTTTGTGCAGGAGGTGAGAGCATGGAAAGCTCTGCGCAGAGCTTTCAGTGTCCTCCTGAAGATGGAGGGCCGTTTGTGCCGAGCCCGGGCTGGCTGGTCTAAGCCTGCATCTGCCCAAGGGCCTGGAGGAGGGGAAGGACATCTCTCATCCTCACATGGTGCTGGGGACATGGTGGCAGTCACTGCGTCCCTTCCTGCCTGCCAGTTTGGTCCTTGGCCCAGCTGTCCTGGCATCATGCTGCTGCTCCTGATGTGGGGCAGAGGTACCTTCCGTGCCAGGCTGTCAGTCTGCAAGCGAAGGCTATGGGAAAGGTCGTTTGTGAGCAGTGGGGTAGCACTTTCCCCTGCCCAGCAGGGTGGCTCCCAGGCACTCACACCTCTTAGCTCCCCTGTCATCCTGCTATGCTTACCCATCACTGTGTAGGGACACACTAGGGCCCCTTAAGCCCAGCTGTGCTGGCATCATCCTGCCTCTTCTGATGCGGGACAGTGATACCATGCATGCCAGGCTGTTGGTCTGCAAGAGGAGGCAATGGGAAAGGTTGTTTGTGAGCAGTGTGGTAGCTCTTTCCCCTGCCCTCCAGCGTGGCTCCCAGGAACCCGCCCCCCTGAGCTCCAGTGTCATCCCGCTCCCAGAGCACCCATGCTTACCCATCACTGTGTAGGGACACGCTAAGGGCCCTCGTCCCAGCTGTCCTGGCATCATCATCCTGCCTCTTCTGATGCGGGACAGTGATAGCATCCATGCCAGGCTGTCAGTCTGCAAGAGGAGGCAATGAGAAAGGTTGTTTGTGAGCAGCGTGGCGGCCGTTTCCCTTGCCTCCAGTGTGATGCCAAGGAGCCCGCACCCCTGAGCTCCAATGTTACCCTCTCCCAGAGCAGCCATGCTTAATGCTTACCCATAGCTGTGTTCCTGTGTCTCTTTCCTACACCTCCTGCCTGCCGTTTTGGACCTCGGCACAGCTGTCGTGCATCACAGTGCAGCAGCAGGGCAGTGGTACCATTTGTGCCAGGCTGTCAGTCTGGAGGAGGAGGCAATCAGAAAGGTTGTTTGTGAGGAGTGTGGTGGCCCTTTCCTCTGCCCTGCATCGTGCCTCCCTGGCACCCGCACCCCTGAGCTCCAGTGTCATCCTGCTCCCAGAGCTGCCATGCTTACCCTCACTGTGTAGGGACACGCTCGGGACCTTCGGCCCAGCTGTCCCACATCATCCTGCTGCTTCTGATGCGGGGCAGTGGTACCATCTGTGCCAGGCTGTGAGTCTGCAAGAGAAGACAATGAGAAAGGTTGTTTGTGAAGAGGGTGGTGGCCCTTTCCCCTGCCCACCAGCATGCCTCCCTGGCACCTGCACTCCTCAGCTCCAATGCTACCCTCCCCCAGAGCAGCCATGCTTAATGCTTACCTATCCCTGTGTCTCTGTGTCCCTTCCTGCACCTCCTGGCTGCCCGTTTGGCCCTCGGTCCAGCTGTCCTGCATCACGGGGCAGCAGCAGGGCAGTGGTACCATCCGTGCCAGGCTGGTGGTCTGCAAGAGAAGGCAAGAAGCGGCTGCATATGAGGAGTGTGGTGCCTTTGTCCCTGGCACCCCAGGCTGGAAGAGCTCCTGCAGCTGGGCTTCCTTGGCTCCCACAAAACTGCACCCCCCTACTTTTCCCACCACACTATCACCCTTTGCCCACAGCACCAGTGGCCACCCATCCCTTGTCCCTTCCCACACCTCCTCCATGCCTGTCATTTGGCCTCCCAGGCTCCCTACCTGTGTGGGGTTGTCTGAGGGTGCCCTGTGAAGGAGGCAACAGTGGGAACTGTTCCCCAGGAAAGGTTGGAGTGCCAGGTCTGGCGCTGCCCTGCAGGGACTTAATTGTGCTCCGGCCTGTGGTAAACCTGGCGGTGCCCCCTCTGCCACCGGCTCAGCAGCCTTGTGTCAGGCTATAAGGGTCTATTGGCTTCCATCTCCGTGGGCATCTTCAGCATCTTGTGCCTCAGAGCTTTTGCAGACGCTCAGGGTAGGATGCTGCCTCTGAGAGGTGCTCCTCTGGGAGTGCAGATGGCACTTGTTACATACATAGTGTCAGCTCCTGGACACTGCAGGCTCGGGGCCCGGTGGTGCTGTCTCCAGGGACAGGTCGTCCCTGGAGGCAGCAGGTCCTAGTCATCTGTCTGTGGCCTCGTGCAGGAGGTGAGAGCACGGAAAGCTCTGCGCAGAGCTTTCAGTGTCCTCCTGAAGATGGAGGGCCGTTTGTGCCGAGCCCGGGCTGGCTGGTCCGTGCCAGCATCTGCCATAGTGTCTGGAGGAGGTGAAGGAGACAGCTCATCCTCGTGCACTGCTGGGGACATGGCGGCTGTGCTGGTTTCTCGCTGTGGCTTTCCAGCCAAGGAGGACTCAGTGTCCTGAGGGGCTGCCAGTGCCAGGGCTTCTTGTGGCTGCTCTTGAAGAGCTCTCTCCGGAAATGAAGCTGGTGACCCAGCCTGGGAGTGCCCCATGGTGAATGAGCTGGGCGACTCGTGGGTTCCAGAGGGTGGAATCAGCTCCTGGAAGAGCTCTGGGTACGAGGAGTTGATCCAGATAACAGTGATTTTGACGTCTAGGGACAGCTCCATGCTGCTGTCCTCCTCGCATAGCTGCATGTGGGTCGAGGCCCCCAGCATGTTCTCACGTGGCACTTGCTTCTGGTCTGTGCCCTGTTTGTGTCTCTTGCTGTTGGGTTCCAGCTGCCCCAGCACCTCCTTGGTGGTGGTGGTGTCCTCTGTGTATGCCTGCTCCTGAGCTGGTGGGAGTGCCAAGAGCGTCTGCAGCTGGGTCAGGGATTGGAAAGATGACAGTACTGCATCTACCATAGTGCCTGGAGGAGGTGAAGGAGACAGCTCATCCTCGTGCACTGCTGGGGACACGGCGGCTGTGCTGGCTTCTCCCTGTGGCTTTCCAGCCAAGGAGGACTCAGTGTCCTGAGAGGGCGCTGCTGTGCTTTCTGGTGTTTTGTTCTTGTCTTGCAGCAGTTCCTGCTGGACGATGGCCCCAGCCTGGCGCACAGTGATGCTGACAATGCCTGCAGCAGTCTCCATGATTCTGTCGGGAGACTCAGTGTCCTGAGGGGCTGCCAGTGCCAGGGCTTCTTGTTCCTGATCTTGAAGAGCTCCCTCCGGAAATGAAGCTGGTGACTCAGCCTGGGAGTGCCCCATGGTGAATGAGCTGGGCGACTCATGGGTTCCAGAGGGTGGAATCAGCTCCTGGAAGAGCTCTGGGTACGAGGAGTTGATCCAGATAACAGTGATTTTGATGTCTAGGGCCAGCTCCATGTTGCTGTCCTCCTCGCATAGCTGCATGTGGGTCGAGGCCCCCAGCATGTTCTCACGTGGCACTTGCTTCTGGTCTGTGCCCTGTTCCTGTCTCTTGCTGTTGGGTTCCAGCTGCCCCAGCACCTCCTTGTTGGTGGTGGCGTCCTCTGTGTATGCCTGCTCCTGAGCTGGTGGGAGTGCCAAGAGCAGCAGCAGCTGGGACAGGGATGGGGAAGATGATAGTGGTGCAGGGGAGCAGAGCTGGAATGACTGAACCCAGGTAGCTTCATCCCTCATCTGGGTGGGCTTGAGCAGCCGCCGCTGGAGCTGGCTCTGCTGCAGGCCATGCCACTGCTGCCAGAAGGTGAGTCTTATGCTGAGCTGTGGCCGTCTGTGCCCAGTGCAGGCCAGGGCGCCTGTGTCCTGCTCCCTCCTAGGCCTGTTCACAATGGAGAGGACAGGGTAACGACTGGCAACAGCCTGATCCTGCGCCCGCTGCTGTGGCCTGCTGCTGACCAGGTAGCAGCGGATCCGCAGCACTGGTGCTCCCAGCTTTGCAGCTCGTCCCTGCTGCCCTGGCCCTGGGTCCCTCCCGGTGGACACTGTCATACAGCCCCGAGGTGCGCTGGCTTGAGGCAAGGAGAGAGCTGGGTGGTCCCTGCGTGGCTCCTTCTGCCTCTGTGCCACTGGCTGCTGGCTATGTCCCTGGATGCCTGGGCGAACCTTAGGTAGGACATCCTTCACCAGGTCGTGGAGCGCTACTTTTGTGTCCTCGTGGCAGGCTGTGCCTCTGTGTCTGTATGGGACCAGGCTCCGGTTGTTCCTCACCCTTGGTGCTGTGGCAGGCTCAGGGCGGGTGTCCCGCGGAGGTGGCACCGGCTGTCGGTAGGCGGTGGGTGCTGTGCCGCTAGCCCTTTCCCTGCAGGTTTGGCTGCTGGCAGATGATGCAGAGAGTGGTGGCAGAGGTGGCAGCTGGCCATAAGGGCCAGCCTGCGGCCGTGCCGGAGCCCCGGGTGTGTCCCGGGGTGCCGCTGCCTGGCTTGGCAGCCAGGCTGTCGCACGGGTCACGCTGTCCCGCATCAGCGTGCTGTTTGCGATGGCGGGCAGTCGTACTGTCCGTGCCAGGCTGTCGGTCTGCAAGAGAAAGCAAGAAGCTTGGTGTGAGGAGTGTGGTTCCTTGGGTCCTGGCCCCAGGTGGAAGAGGTACTGTGGACCACATGTGCGGAATTCCCTGGGGCACTTGCAGCCCACTCTTTACTCCCAGTGTCCCCCTCAGTTCCCACCCATCCCTGTTCCCTTCCCGCACCCTCCTGCCTGCCCACCGTGTGGCCTTCTGGGGTCCATACCTGTGTGGGTTGTCTGACAGCGTCCTGTGAAGTCGAGCAGGGCAGCGGTGGGAGCCGGTCCCCATAGAAGACAGAGTTCCAGCTCTGGCTGCCCCGCTGGGGAGTGTGCACCAGCCCGGGGGAAACCTGCAGGCGGGTGCTGGAGGAGGCGGTGTGGGATGGAGGCAGCTGCCTTGGCAGAGCGGCCTCATCCCTCTCCTGCCTGTTCCTCCTGTGCCGCCGGCTCAGCAGCCTTGCGTCAGGCTGTGAGGGGGCGTTCGCTTTGCCTTTGCCTTCCATGGGCATCTTCAGCGTCTCGTGCCTACGAGCAACCCAGGGGAAGTGCTGCCTCGTGAGAGAGCTGCTCCTCTGGGAGTGCCACCCCAGGGAGCTGGGGCTCCTTAAATACCCTCCTGGGCACTGCATGCCAGTGGCCTGGCCACAGCCCTGCTTGTGACGTCACAATGGCCTCTGCAATTGGTGAGGACAGTCCGTGGCAGAGGCCTGGCTGAAGCCATGGGCCCTGCATCACAATGGGGGTCACCATGGAGATGCCTGCTCCCCCCATGCCCGTGTCCCAGCCTGCAGCCTCCTGTCCGTTTCTCTGTGTGCGCACCAGAAGGAATCACAGCCAGAGAATTACAGGGGAGATGGAAAAGAGCTCATTATCTCTTTCTGAGTCCAGCCATAAATTTTTCCCACTGGCTCTGATCATTAAGTCACAGGCATCTATTGGGCTGGTGGATTAGATGTGATGGAAAAGGGGGGATACCTCTCCAATAAAGACTGCCTTTTGGGGTACATCTCAAAGCGTGCCTCAGCCTGCTGTAAAAGAATACCTTTCCTTGCAGCAAAATGGATCTCCACCCATGCTGTGCAACTGGGCTGTGTGCCACTGGACCTTGGAGGGCGGGGCGGGGGGGCGGGGAAGTCCTTGTGGAGGTGATGAAGAGGAGGGAAGCTGAAGTAACGAGTCTTAAGGGTGCAAGATGACCACCCTTCTATCCTAGGGCAAGCGTCGTGGTGCTTTTACATTGCATAACCAAGGGGAGCGTTTTGCCTGCCTGCCTGCCTCCTGGCACGCACTGGCCCCACGTGGCAGGAGGCATCTCAGGGTGGAACAGTTTGGGAGCTGCGATACAGTGTGGCAACCATTCGACCACTGTGGTTGTGCTGGGGTGCGGCCGCTCAGAGTTGGTGCCTTGCTGTCTCAGAGCCTGGATTCTGCTCTGCTGTGTACTCTTCTGTCTGCTGGGGTTGATGGCATCTCTGGAAGTATTATGCTTTTGATGTAGATGTTAGCCAATTGCTTTGACTATCCTAGTTAATCAATTGCTTTTAATATACAGATATGTATATCTAAACTATACATGTAGAGATTGTTGTTTATCTAGCTATCTGTCTAGGCTGTGTATATCTTTCCATTGTGCCTCATCCTTTACGAAGCCTTAACGGTAACAGCAAGCAGGAATGCTTGTGTGCCTTGTTGCCATCACTCCTTTGAGCCCTTGTTTCACCCTTTTTATCGCCCTGACTGCTAGGAAGCAGAATACACACACAAGCTCAACCTGCCCTGGTGTATTCAGCTTCCCAGCTCTCACGGTGGAAGGTCTGGGATCAATTCCAGCTGCATATGATCTTGGTGTTTGTATGGCGTGTTAGAACCCCTTGCAGATAGTCCTCTCCAGGAAACCATCCCGTGTCAGACTGTTCTGGGGAATCCACCAGAGACGTGGCTCACACGGTGGGTAAGGATGCTTATCCAGGACATGTGCCTGTGCTGGGGTTATCCTTCCAAAGCATGGAGGCGTCCTGATGGTGCAGGAACAAAAGTTAGGGTTAGGGTTGGGGTCGTTCTAGTGTATCAACCTCATGTAGCACTTAGTGCTGAATGGTGAGTGGCAATGTAGGCACTCCCTTAGTGTGCTGCTGCTCCTGTGACAAGTGCAGCTGGTAGAGGGATGAGAGAGGAGAGGCAATGGTATCGTCACCTGGCTTAGCAAGGCTGACTTGTTGGGGAGAGAATTGTTGGCTTTCTGTAGGGGAAACACCTGATCCAGAGCATTAAGAATTGGGCAAAGGAATTCACTTGGTATTCTTCTCCTGCTTGTCCACGTATG
>NW_027145331.1:0-23535 GCF_026170545.1 Melanerpes formicivorus | reverse complement strand
GTTGGTCAGTTAGAGGATAGAAGGGCTCTGCAGAGGGACCTTGGCAGGCTGGGCAGATGGGCAGAGGCCAACAGGATGGCATTCAACAAGTCCCAAGTGCTGGGTGTGCTGCACTTTGGCCACAGGAACCCCAGGCAGAGCTACAGGCTGGGGGCAGAGTGGCTGAGAGCAGCCAAGCAGAGAGGGACCTGGGGGTGCTGATTGACAGCAGCTTGAACATGAGGCAGCAGTGTGCCCAGGTGGCCAAGAGGGCCAAGGGCATCCTGGCCTGCAGCAGGAAGAGTGTGGCCAGCAGGAGCAGGGAAGTCCTTGTGCCCTGTGCTCAGCACTGCTTAGGCCACACCTTGAGTCCTGTGTCCAGTTCTGAGCTCCTCAGTTTAAGAAGACACTTGAAGGTGTCCAGGGGAAGGGCAAGAAAGCTGGGGAGGGGTCTGGAGCACAGCCCTGTGAGGAGAGGCTGAGGGAGCTGGGGTTGCTTAGCCTGCAGAAGAGAAGGCTCAGGGGAGACCTTCTTGCTCTCTCCAACTCCCTGAAGGGAGGCTGTAGCCAGGTGGGGGTTGATCTCTTCTCCCAGGCACCCAGCACCAGAACAAGAGGACACAGTCTCAAGCTGTGCCAGGGGAGATTTAGGCTGGAGGTGAGAAGAAAAGTTCTTCACCGAGCGAGTTGTTCATCATTGGGATGTGCTGCCCAGGGAGGTGGTGGAGTCCCCATCCCTGGAGGTGCTCAAGAGGGGATTGGATGTGGCACTTGGTGCCATGGTTTAGTCATGAGGTCTGTGGTGACAGGTTGAACTTGGTGATCTTTGAGGTCTCTTCCAACCTTGGTGATACTGTGATACTGTGATACTTTGCTTCCTCCCTGCCTTGTCATCCTGCCAGCACCACACAGGAGGCAGGGGCTGCAGTCAGGTGATGCTCACTTGAACTTCAGGCAGTCGTGGGGGGGTGTCACAGAGTCACAGAATCAGCCAGCTTGGAAGAGACTTCCAAGATCATCAAGTCTAACCTAGCACCCAACCCAGATATGTTGGGTGCAGACCATGGCACTAAGTGCCTCAGTCTCTCCTGAAAGGGCACAGGTCCCACACAATCACAGAATCAACCAGGTTGAAAAAGACCTCAGAGATCATCAAGCCCAACCTACCACCCAGCACCTCCTGACAACTAAGCCATGGCTCCAAGTGCCACATCCAATCCCCTCTTGAACACCTCCAGGGATGGGGACTCCACCACCTCCCTGGGCAGCACATTCCAGTGGCCAACAACTCTCTCTGGGAAGAACTTTCTCCTCACCACCCCCATCCTGAACCTCCCCTGGCACAGCTTGAGACTGTGTCCTCTTGTTCTGGTGCTGGGTGTCTGGGAGAAGAGACCAACCCCCACCTGGCTACAACCTCCCTTCAGGGAGTTGCAGAGAGCAAGAAGGTCTCCCCTGAGCCTCCTCTTCTCCAGGCTAAGCAACCCCAGCTCCCTCAGCCTCTCCTCACAGGGCTGTGCTCCAGAGCCTTCACCAGCTTTTGCTGTTTTCTTTTTCCCAGCCAGCAATGTTCCTCTCTCCATGGGGCTGTGGCTGGTTCATGAGCTGGGCTGCAGTGAGCACAGGCACTGCACTCTGAAGTCATCCCTTCCATGTGGCTGGGGGCTGTGCTGCTCTTCAAGTGTTCCTGGAGTCCCCCCTCTTTCTACCCCCAACTCCTGAATCATCTCCCTAAAGCCTGCAAACAGATGGTTCAGCAACTGATCCTGTTTGCCTCAGAGCATTTCATTAGGCTCTCAACCATTCCTCAACTTCTTAAATCCCTGGGCTCCTGCAGGTCACCAGCATCTGCTTGCAGCCCAGAAAGCCAATCTCATCCTGGGCTGCAGCAAGAGAAGCCTGGCCAGCAGGGCCAGGGAGGGGATTCTGCCCCTCTACTCCACTCTGCTGAGACCACAGCTGGAGCTCTGGGGCCAGTGCTGGAGCCTCTGTGCCAGGAAGGATCTGGAGGTGCTGGAAGGTGTCCAGAGAAGGGCCAGGAGGAGGAGCAGAGGGCTGGAGCTGCTCTGCTGTGAGACAGACTGAGGGAGTTGAGGTTGTGCAGGCTGGAGAGGAGAAGGCTCCCAGGAGACCTCATTGTGGCCTTCCAGGATCTGCAGGGGGCTCCAAGAAAGCTGGGGAGGGACTTTTGAGGGTGTCAGGGAGGGATAGGACTGGGAGCAATGGAGCACAACTAGAAATGGGGAGATTGAGATTGGGTGTGAGGAAGAAGTTGTTCCCCAGGAGGGTGGTGAGAGCCTGGCACAGGTTGCCCAGGGAGATGGTGGAAGCCTCCTGGCTGGAGGGTGTTTGCAGCCAGGCTGGAGGTGGCTGTGAGCAACCTGCTGTGGTGTGAGGTGTCCCTGGCCATGGCAGGGGGTTGGGACTGGCTGAGCCTTGAAGTCTTTTCCAGCCCTGACAACTCTGTGATTCCATGATTCTAATCACCTGCCAAGGTCTTTCCCCTCCCTGCCAACCCCACCGAGCTTTGCTGCCACAGGAGGAGTTCTGCTCCTTCCTTTTAACCCATTGGTGACCACAAGAGACATTCAGCTGAGTCCTATCCATCAGCGATTCTTGTGGCCAGCCATGAAGAGCTACAGATGCTGGAGTCATGGACTCATAGAAGCCTTTTGGCTGGAAAAGGTCTGAAAGATGATCAAGTCCAACCTCAACCCAACACCAGCATGGCCACTAAACCATGGCCCCAGGTGCCATGGCCACACATGTTTGTAACCCCTCCAGGGATGGGGACTACACCACCTCCCTGGGCAGCACATCCCAATGGCCAATCTCTCTCTCTGGGAAGAACTTTCTCCTCACCTCCAGCCTAAACCTCCCCTGGCACAGCTTGAGACTGTGTCCTCTTGTTCTGGTGCTGGGTGCCTGGGAGAAGAGACCAACCCCCAGCTGGCTACAACCTCCCTGCAGGGAGTTGGAGAGAGCAAGAAGGTCTCCCCTGAGCCTCCTCTTCTCCAGGCTAAGCAACCCCAGCTCCCTCAGCCTCTCCTCACAGGGCTGTGCTCCAGACCCCTCCCCAGCTTTCTTGCCCTTCTCTGGACACCTTCAAGTCTCTCAATGTCCTTCTTGCACTGAGGAGCCCAGAGCTGGACACAGGACTCAAGGTGTGGCCTAAGCAGTGCTGAGCACAGGGCACAAGGACTTCCCTGCTCCTGCTGGCCACACTCTTCCTGATGCAGGCCAGGATGCTATTGGCTTCCTTGGCCACCTGGGCACACTGTTGGCTCATGTTCAGCTGCTGTCAACCAGCACCCCCTTTCTGCCTGGCTGCTCTCAGCCACTCTGCCCCCAGCCTGTAGCTCTGCCTGGGGTTGTTGTGGCCAAAGTGCAGCCCCTGGCACTTGGACTTGTTGAATGCCATCCTGCTGGCCTCTGCACACCTGTCCAGCTTGTCAACGACCTCCTGCAGAGCCCTTCTCCCCCTCTAACCTGCTCCCAGCTTGGTACCTCCCCTCCATCCCTGCCCCAGGGCAGTGCCTAACCAAGAGAAGAAGCCCATGAGCCGTTTTGGGTGGGCTGGGCTGCTGGGTTGGGTTTCTTCTGTCCTTTCAGTGCTTGAAGCAGCAGCTGAGGGAGAGGCACTGGGAAGCAGCTCGAGGCTGGTTAAAGCTGGTTATCCATCTCGATTTGCATAACGATTATGCAAATGGAGGTTTGCATAATGTTGCTCTGATCTACAATCACTGTAGGCTTTTATTGCCTGGGAAGACCACAGAGAAGTTATTGAACAGCTGTCCAGGCCCTGCCTGCAGCTCGGACACCACCAGGCGCAGGTGCCAGGGCTGCTGACGCTTCTCCCTTGCCCCCAGTTCCTGGTCCCCTGCAGGGGCTGGCCCTGACTTTGCAGCTGCCCTTGACTGCTCTTTGGACTTCCCACCTTGGGAGGAGCCAGAGGGCTGCAGCTCGCTGCTTGGCATTGAGCCCTCGGCTGGAACCAGAGGGGATTCTGTGGTGCAGCCTGCGCTGAAGCTCTGAGCTCTCCCACTCGCCCTTCAGGAGCCCTCCAGGGAGCGTGGTGCCAGCCAGACCCTGGAAGAGGAGCCCTCAGAGCCAAGAACAGGTCTCTCCCACTGCCCACTCATCATCCAGCTGTAGCAGATTAGAATCAGGTGATTAGTTCCACAGAAGTGTAGGGAAAGATCCTCCAGATCTGCTGCCCTTCATCCCTGCCCCGAGGCAGTGCCATTTCTGCACAGCTCCAGACCTGGAGGGGCAGAGATGGCTCCTGGGGCACCACCTAAATCCTCCCTATACAGAATCATAGAATCAGTAAGGTTGGAAAAGACCTCAGAGATCAGCAAGTCCAACCTGGCACCCAACACATCAGAAATAACTCAACCATGGCTCCAAGTGCCACATCCAATCCCCTCCTGAACACCTCCAGGGATGGGGACTCCACCACCTCCCTGGGCAGCACATCCCGATGGCCAATCTCTCTTGCTGGGAAGAATTTCTTCCTAACATAAAGCCTAAACTCCCCCTGGCACAGCTTGAGACTGTGGCCTCTTGTTCTGGTGCTGGTTGCCTGGGAGAAGAGACCAACCCCCACCTGGCTACAACCTCCCTGCAGGCAGTTGGAGAGAGCAAGAAGGTCTCCCCTGAGCCTCCTCTTCTCCAGGCTAAGCAACCCCAGCTCCCTCAGCCTCTCCTCACAGGGCTGTGCTCCAGACCCCTCCCCAGCTTTCTTGCCCTTCTCTGGACACCTTCCAGCAGCTCAACATCTTTCCTAACCTGAGGAGCCCAGAACTGGACACAGGACTCAAGGTGTGGCCTAAGCAGTGCTGAGCACAGGGCACAAGGACTTCCCTGATTCCTGCTGCAGGCCAGGATGCCCTTGGCCTTCTTGGCCACCTGGGCACACTGCTGGTTCGTGTTCAGCTGCTGTCAACCAGCACCCCCAGGTCCCTTTCTGCCTGGCTGCTCTCAGCCACTCTGCCCCCAGCCTGTAGCACTGCATGGAGTTGTTATAGCCAAAGTGCAGCCCCCAGCACTTGGACTTGTTGAATGCCATGGCCAGGATGGAAGGGTAGCTTCCTTCTCCTCCCTCTGTGGCTGGCAGCACATAGCCTACATGAAGCCCAGAAGCAGACATCACCAAGTGCTGTTCTTTGCATCAAGCAGAAGGTTGGATGTGACCCTGCCAGCTCTGCCTGTGTCCCATCCCACCCCTGTCAATGTTCCTTGCCCACCCCCACATTTTGGACAGCAGCATCCTGCCCTGGCTCCTTCCCCACTGTGTCCTTGCTCCAGTGCCAGATCTAGGAGTGGTTTGATCTCCTCATCTCTCAAGACTACAAAAGCTACAGCAGATGCAGGGAGATGGTAGGCAGCAGCCTGGAAAGGACCCAAGGAAACAACAAGAGAACCTCAAGGCTTTAGTGATTAGTCCAAAGCCAGTGGGAGAGAAACAAAAGTGCAGTGAGAAGTGGCTCTGCTCTGCCTCAGCCTGCAGTGGGACCTTCCCAGGAAGGCTGAGCTCTGAGTGCATCCAGCAAGAAGAGCTCCTCCAGAGAAGCTGTGCAGTGGAGCAGGAAGGGAGGCTGATGGGCTCTTGGGGCCCCTCCCTCCCTGCTTTCCTTGGGGAGAGATCTGTAGATAAAAAGAGATAACCTCCACAGATCAGAAGGAGGAGGGAGGAGGGAAAGCTCTCCAGGCCTGCATTATGTTTGGGTTCAAATCCCAACTCTGGTGCAAAGTGTAGTTGTTCAAAGTAAGCAGAGCAGCTTCAAAGGCAACAGTGGGGACCCACTCGTGGCTGCTGGCTGCTGTGAGACCTTCCCCAGGGCTCAAGCCTGGTGCCTATCACAGTGCATTAGAGGCTGGAAGGGACCTCCAAGAGATCCAGACGGCAAAGCAGCATCACCCAGGGTAGCCTCTCCTCTGGAGGCTTCCCTGACAGCCAGATCTGCACCTCCAGCTCCCCTTCCCTGACAGCCAGATCTGCACCTCCAGCTCCCCTTCCCAGACAGCCAGATCTGCACCTCCAGCTCCCCTTCCCAGACAGCCAGATCTGCACCTCCAGCTCCCCTTCCCAGACAGCCAGATCTGCACCTCCAGCTCCCCTTCCCTGACAGCCAGATCTGCACCTCCAGCTCCCCTTCCCAGACAGCCAGATCTGCACCTCCAGCTCCCCTTCCCAGACAGCCAGATCTGCACCTCCAGCTCCCCTTCCCTGACAGCCAGATCTGCACCTCCAGCTCCCCTTCCCTGACAGCCAGAGCTGCACCTCCAGCTCCCCTTCCCTGACAGCCAGATCTGCACCTCCAGCTCCCCTTCCCTGGCAGGTACTTGAGGAGACAGTGTGATGGATAGAGCTGTGCAGGGCAGACTGCTCCAGCCACCAGGATTAAGAGCAGAAAGCCATCACCCCCTTCAGCTCTCACTTAGGAGGCAGCTGAAGCTTTGCTTTTCATCACAGGTGTGATTCAGAACCCAAACCACCTACTCCCAACTCGGTGCTGGGCTGCAGCTCCCTCCCAGTCAGCAGTTTCTGTGCCAGAGCAACAGGCAGGGGTGTCAAACGCTGAGTGACGCCCCTGGGAGCTGGGGAACATGATAAAGAGCTGCTGCCACCTTCCACCACAGGTGGAAGCTGAGCCCAGCAGCAGCTGCTGCACTGTGCAGTCCCTCTGCTCCTTTGCCTTCCACACTGTGGCTGCTACCTGTGTCTAAATCATGGAATCACAGGATCACAGTGTGGCCATCCACAGAGGGAGGAGAAGGAAGCCACCCGTCCATCCTGGCCATGGCATTCAACAAGTCCAAGTGCTGGGGGCTGGACTTTGGCCACCACAACCTCAGGCAGTGTTACAGGCTGGGGGCAGAGTGGCTGAGAGCAGCCAGGCAGAAAGGGACCTGGGGGTGCTGGTTGACAGCAGCTGAACATGAGCCAGCAGTGTGCCCAGGTGGCCAAGAAGGCCAAGGGCATCCTGGCCTGCATCAGAAATCAGGGAAGTCCTTGTGCCCTGTGCTCAGCACTGCATAGGCCACACCTTGAGTCCTGTGTCCAGTTCTGGGCTCCTCAGGTTAGGAAAGAGGTTGAGCTGCTGGAAGGTGTCCAGAGAAGGGCAAGAAAGCTGGGGAGGGGTCTGGAGCACAGCCCTGTGAGGAGAGGCTGAGGGAGCTGGGGTTGCTTAGCCTGGAGAAGAGGAGGCTCAGGGGAGACCTTCTTGCTCTCTCCAACTCCCTGAAGGGAGGTTGTAGCCAGCTGGGGGTTGGTCTCTTCTCCCAGGCACCCAGCCCCAGAACAAGAGGACACAGTCTCAAGATGTGCCAATGGAGGTTCAGGCTGGAGGTTAGGAAAAAATTCTTCCCAGCAAGAGTAATTGGCCCTTGGGATGTGCTGCCCATGGAGGTGGTGGAGTCCCCATCCCTGGAAGCATTTAAAATGAACCTGGATGAGGCACTTGGTGCCATGGGGAGGATTTTTCAAGTCCCTTTTACACCTGGGATGAGGCAGCAGGGCTGATGCATGGGCTAGACACCACATTGGGATGGGCTGCCCAGGGAGGTGGGGGAGTCACCATCCCTGGAGGGGTTTAAAAGGAGCCTGGATGAGGCACTTGGTGCCATGGTTTAGTTTAGATGCTGTTGGGTGATAGGTTGGACTTGATCATCTCTGAGGTCTTTTCCAACCTGGTTAATTCTGTATTCCCACCCCAGCTCCATGCCAAGGCTCTGCTACCCTCCCAACCTCTTCTCCCTGCTTCCTGCAGCTCTGGGTGTGCCAATAGGAGACACTGAGACCCCTTTCTGCCTCCCCTCCCTCCCAACCCAGCAGGCTCCTGTGCACACACCCAGCTTGGCTTCTCTCTCCTCCTGCCAGCAGCATCTTCTGCCCACCCAGCTCAGCACAAGCCTCACCTCACTTCAAAGCTGGGCCAGCAGGACTGCTGAGCTCCCCAACTTTCCCTGACATCAAAAGCTTTACTTATTTATGTTTTCCACAGCCTGTGGGACTGTGGTGGGTTTGTTTTTTTTCCCTTCCTAAGAAGCTGGTCCACGGAGCTGGGGTATAAATTCCTCAGCAGGAACAGAAAGCTGAATAAAAGGAGGAGAGAGCCGGGGTTGGAGGCAGAAGCTTCCTGGCTTTGTTTCCTCCGCTTCCCGCTGTCCAGCCTTGATCTGCTGAACGTTTTGGGCTCTGCTGGAGCTTGCTGAGTGCATGGGAGGGGGAAGCTCTGGCAGCTCTCGGTGGCTGGGTTCAGCCAGTGGCAAATGGAGCTTCTCAGGATGGGGAGCTCCTTCTAGATGACCTGACACAGAGTGAGCCTGCTGCAGGGTGGATGGACCCCCACCAGGGGCTCTTGCTGGGAACACACCAGGAGGATGTTTTCTCCTGCATGGCTGGAAGGCAACATCTTGCTTGGCTGATGGCAGCAAGGCACCCCGTGGGGAGAGGTCATGCTGGGGAGCAGCACAAGTAGCTGGAGAGATGCTGCTGCAGCATTGTAGAGCAAAACTGAGCTGCAGACGAGCTTGGTCCCCTCTGAGGCTGCCCCAGAGAGCCACATGGGCTTTAAACAGGACCAGTGACATCCATCTCCTGGAAAGGATAGAATCGTGGAAGCACAGAACTGGCCAGGGTGGAATGGAATGGAATGGAATGGAATGGAATGGAATGGAATGGAATGGAATAGAATAGAATAGAATAGAATAGAATAGAATAGAATAGAATAGAATAGAATAGAATAGAATAGAATAGAATAGAATAGAATAGAATTAACCAGGTTGGAAGAGACCACTGAGATCATCCAGTCCAACCTCTCACCCAACACCATCTGATCAACTAAACCATGGCACCAAGGGCCTCATCCAGGCTCTTCCTAAACACCTCCAGGGATGGGGACTCCACCACCTCCCTGGGCAGAACATTCCAATGGCCAACACCTCTCTCAGTGAAGAACTTTTTCCTCACCTCCAGCCTAAACCTCCCCTGGCACAGCTTGAGACTGTGTCCTCTTGTTCTGATGCTGGGTGCCTGCCTGGGCGAAGAGCCCAACCCCCACCTGGCTACAACCTCCCTTCAGGGAGTTGGAGAGAGCAAGAAGGTCTCCCCTGAGCCTCCTCTTCTGCAGGCTAAGCAACCCCAGCTCCCTCAGCCTCTCCTCACAGGGCTGTGCTCCAGACCCCTCCCCAGCTTTGTTGTCCTTCTCTGGAAACCTTCAAGTCTCTCAATGTCCTTCTTAGACTGAGGAGCCCAGAACTGGACACAGGACTCAAGGTGTGGCCTAAGCATCTCTCACATTAATGCAGCATAGTTTAGTTAGTCAGGAGGTGTTGGGTGCCAGGTTGGAGTTGATGATCTCCGAGGTCTTTTCCAACCTTATTGATTCTATGGTTCTATGATTCTATGATAGGAGCATCTCTCACATGCATGCAGCACAGGAGCATCTCTCATATCAGTGCAGCACAGGAGCATCTCTCACATCCATGCAGCACAGGAGCATCTCTCACATCAGTGCAGCACAGGAGCACCTCTCACATCCATGCAGCACAGGAGCATCTCTCACATCAGTGCAGCACAGGAGCATCTCTCACATCCATGCAGCACAGGAGCATCTCTCGCATCAGTGCAGCACAGGAGCATCTCTCACATCAGTGCAGCACAGGAGCATCTCTCACATGCATGCAGCACAGGAGCATCTCTCATATCAGTGCAGCACAGGAGCATCTCTCACATCAGTGCAGCACAGGAGCATCTCTCACATCAGTGCAGCACAGGAGCATCTCTCACATCCATGCAGCACAGGAGCATCTCTCACATCAGTGCAGCACAGGAGCATCTCTCATATCAGTGAAGCACAGGAGCATCTCTCACATCCGTGCAGCACAGGAGCATCTCTCATATCAGTGAAGCACAGGAGCATCTCTCATATCAGTGAAGCACAGGAGCATCTCTCACATCAGTGCAGCACAGGAGCATCTCTCACATGAATGCAGCACAGGAGCATCTCTCACATCAGTGCAGCACAGGAGCATCTCTCACATGCATGCAGCACAGGAGCATCTCTCACATCAGTGCAGCACAGGAGCATCTCTCACATGAGTGCAGCACAGGAGCATCTCTCACATCCGTGCAGCACAGGAGCATCTCTCACATGAGTGCAGCACAGGAGCATCTCTCACATCAGTGCAGCACAGGAGCATCTCTCACATCCATGCAGCACAGGAGCATCTCTCACATCAGTGCAGCACAGGAGCATCTCTCACATCCGTGCAGCACAGGAGCATCTCTCACATCCGTGCAGCACAGGAGCATCTCTCACATCCATGCAGCACAGGAGCATCTCTCACATCCGTGCAGCACAGGAGCATCTCTCATATCAGTGCAGCACAGGAGCATCTCTCACATCCATGCAGCACAGGAGCATCTCTCACATCAGTGCAGCACAGGAGCATCTCTCATATCAGTGCAGCACAGGAGCATCTCTCACATCCGTGCAGCACAGGAGCATCTCTCACATCCGTGCAGCACAGGAGCATCTCTCACATCCATACAGCACAGGAGCATCTCTCACATGAATGCAGCACAGGAGCATCTCTCACATCAGTGCAGCACAGGAGCATCTCTCACATCAGTGCAGCACAGGAGCATCTCTCACATCCGTGCAGCACAGGAGCATCTCTCACATGCATGCAGCACAGGAGCATCTCTCATATCAGTGCAGCACAGGAGCATCTCTCACATGAGTGCAGCACAGGAGCATCTCTCACATCCATGCAGCACAGGAGCATCTCTCATATCAGTGCAGCACAGGAGCATCTCTCACATCCATGCAGCACAGGAGCATCTCTCACATCAGTGCAGCACAGGAGCATCTCTCACATCCATGCAGCACAGGAGCATCTCTCACATCCATGCAGCACAGGAGCATCTCTCACATCAGTGCAGCACAGGAGCATCTCTCACATGAGTGCAGCACAGGAGCATCTCTCACATGAATGCAGCACAGGAGCATCTCTCACATCCATGCAGCACAGGAGCCTCTCTCACATGAATGCAGCACAGGAGCATCTCTCACATCAGTGCAGCACAGGAGCATCTCTCACATCCATGCAGCACAGGAGCATCTCTCACATCAGTGCAGCACAGGAGCATCTCTCACATCCGTGCAGCACAGGAGCATCTCTCACATGAATGCAGCACAGGAGCATCTCTCACATCCATGCAGCACAGGAGCATCTCTCACATCCGTGCAGCACAGGAGCATCTCTCATATCAGTGCAGCACAGGAGCATCTCTCACATCCATGCAGCACAGGAGCATCTCTCACATCAGTGCAGCACAGGAGCATCTCTCATATCAGTGCAGCACAGGAGCATCTCTCACATCCGTGCAGCACAGGAGCATCTCTCACATCAGTGCAGCACAGGAGCATCTCTCACATCAGTGCAGCACAGGAGCATCTCTCACATCCATGCAGCACAGGAGCATCTCTCACATCCATGCAGCACAGGAGCATCTCTCACATCAGTGCAGCACAGGAGCATCTCTCACATGAGTGCAGCACAGGAGCATCTCTCACATCCATGCAGCACAGGAGCATCTCTCACATGAATGCAGCACAGGAGCATCTCTCACATCCGTGCAGCACAGGAGCATCTCTCACATGAGTGCAGCACAGGAGCATCTCTCACATCAGTGCAGCACAGGAGCATCTCTCACATGAGTGCAGCACAGGAGCATCTCTCACATCCATGCAGCACAGGAGCATCTCTCACATCCATGCAGCACATTAGCATCTCTCACATGAGTGCAGCACAGGAGCATCTCTCACATCAGTGCAGCACAGGAGCATCTCTCACATCCATGCAGCACAGGAGGATCTCTCACATCAGTGCAGCACAGGAGCATCTCTCACATCCATGCAGCACAGGAGGATCTCTCACATCAGTGCAGCACAGGAGCATCTCTCACATGAATGCAGCACAGGAGCACCTCTCACATCAGTGCAGCACAGGAGCATCTCTCACATCAGTGCAGCACAGGAGCATCTCTCACATCCATGCAGCACAGGAGCATCTCTCACATGAATGCAGCACAGGAGCATCTCTCACATCAGTGCAGCACAGGAGCATCTCTCACATCCATGCAGCACAGGAGCCTCTCTCACATCAGTGCCTCAGTCCCTGGCTTAAAGCTGTGTAGTGGACTTTTCTTCTTAATTCCTAAGCTGTCTTTACACCTCCTGGTTCTGAGTTGAAATGTTTGGCTGCCTGCCTCCTCCTGAGTTTTTCTCTGCAGAGGTAGTCTTTTAACCTGAATAGCTCTTTTCCTTCACTGATGTATTCTTAACCTCCTTTTCTACAGGCCAAGGAAGGCACTCTCTGTGTCTCCTCTCATCAGATGAGTGCTCCACTCGCTGCAGCAGCTGCAGAGCTCCTTCCTGCCCTTTCCCTGTTTGGATTTGCCTGCAGGAGAGGACCAGAAGAGCAAAGAGTACTGCAGATAAATCCCACCTGTGGTTGGACCAGAGGCATTCCTCCTCCCTTCTCAGCACTGAGGGTGCTTCCCCACACTGCCACTCAGGTGTTTCCGTGCTGAGCCCAGGAGCCAATTTACTCATCCTCACACCCATCAGTGAGCCAGAAACCCACAGCACACCAAGATGCCAGCTCCTCCTCAGCGAGTTCCTCAGGCATTTTCCACTCTCCCGTGAATCCCCATCCTCATTCATCACTTCCCACAAGGCTCTGCATTGCTGGAAGGTGTCCAGAGAAGGGCAACAAGGCTGGGGAGGGGTCTCGAGCACAGCCCTGTGAGGAGAGGCTGAGGGAGCTGGGGTTGCTTAGCCTGGAGAAGAGGAGGCTCAGGGGAGACCTTCTTGCTCTCTCCAACTCCCTGAAGGGAGGTTGTAGCCAGGTGGGGGTTGGGCTCTTCTGCCAGGCAAGCAGCACCAGAACGGGAGGACACAGTCTCAAGCTGTGCCAGGGGAGGTTGAGGCTGGAGGTGAGGAGAAAGTTCTTCCCAGAGAGAGAGATTGGCCCTTGGGATGTGCTGCCCAGGGAGGTGGTGGAGTCCCCATCCCTGGAAGTGTTCAAGAGGGGATTGGATGTGGCACTTGGAGCCATGGTTCAGTTGTCAGGAGGTGTTAGGTGTTAGGTAATAGGTTGGACTTGCTGATCTCTGAGGTCTTTCCCAAGCTGGCTGATTCTGTGCTTCTGTGAAAAGCAACAAATGTGGTTGCCAACCTTCCTGGCTGGCCCAGGAAGCATCTCTCCTGCTCCCCAAAGCTGCAGTGCTCCCTGCTGCTGTGTTCCTTGAAACAACAGGAGCTGATTGTGGAGCAGGGAATGACAACAGCAGTGTGCAACTGGAAGCACAGAGGAGGCTGGCTGGGGGGGGTGGTGCTGGGGTGGGACGTGGTGGAGCCCTGGTTTGTGGTGGCAGGGCTCTGCTGCAGTGCCTGGGGGCCAGGCTGCTCTGGGTGCCAGGCTGCTCTGGGTGCTAGGCTGCTCTGGGGGCCAGGCTGGTCTAGGCACCAGGCTGCTCTGGGTGCTAGGCTGCTCTGGGTGCTAGGCTGCTCTGGGTGCCAGGCTGCTATGGGTGCCAGGCTGGTCTAGGTGCCAGGATGCTCTGGGGGCCAGGATGCTCTGGGTGCCAGGCTGCTCTGGGGGCCAGGCTGCTCTGGGTGCTAGGCTGCTCTGGGTGTTATGCTGGTCTAGGTGCCAGGCTGCTCTGGGTGCCAGGCTGCTCTGGGGGCCAGGCTGGTCTGGGTGCCAGGCTGGTCTGGGTGCTAGGCTGGTCTAGGTGCCAGGCTGCTCTGGGGGCCAGGCTGCTCTGGGTGCCAGGCTGCTCTGGGTGCTAGGCTGGTCTAGGTGCCAGGCTGCTCTGGGGGCCAGGCTGCTCTGGGTGCCAGGCTGCTCTGAGTGTTAGGCTTCTCTGGGTGCCAGGCTGCTCTGGGTGTTAGGCTGCTCTGGGTGTTAGGCTGCTCTAGGTGCCAATGTGGCCCTACCACAGCAGCACCGTGCAAGGACAACTCAAACCCAGTGTCAGAGGAGGGTGGGGAGGGGCTGGGTGGGGGTTTGCCTCACCACACAAGCCAGGGCTCTTGTGTCATGGTTGCTAAGTGCTTCCTGATGAGATTAAGCACCAGTGATTAATCTTCAGTGCTTGGATCACCAATTAGGCAACTTAGAGAAGTAAGTGGCAGGCTGGATTCAGGGGCATGGTGCCAGCAAGTGGTTATCAGGGAAGCTCCTGTGCCAGCACTGCTGGAAGTTGGTCCCCCCAGCACCCAGCTGGGGTGGTGTCAGTCCTGCTGCACCCCCTGGTCAGGGTTGTGTCTGTGCAGAGGGACCTGCACAAGCTGCAGAAGAGGTCCTGTGTGAACCTCATGAGGGTCAACAAGGCCAAGGGCAATGTCCTGCACCTGCATTGGGGCAACCCCCATCCAGGCTGGGCATGGAGGGATGGAGAGCAGCCCTGTGGGGAAAGACTTTGGGAGGTGCAAAGATGGACATGAGGAGACACTGTGAGCACTGCCAGCCCAGCCCCAAGCCTGTCCTGGGCTGATCCCCAGCACTGTGGGCAGCAGGGGCAGGGAGGGGATTCTGCCCCTTTGCTGTGCTCTGCTGAGACCTCCCTGCAGTGCTGAGGCAGCTCTGGAGCCCTCAGCACAGACAGGGTCCTGTTGGAGCAAGACCAGAGGGAGGCTGGAAGGGCTCTGCTGTGAGGCCAGGATGAAAGTTGAGGTTGTTCAGCCTGGAGAAGGCTCCAGGGAGACCTTCTGTCAGCCTTGCAGTGCTTCAAGGGGAGATCAGAGAGCAGGGGACAGGCTTTTTCTCAGGGCCTGTTGTGACAGGGCAAGAGGGGATGGTTTGAACTCAAAGAGGGAGATTCAGACTGGAGAGAAGGGAGAAATGTTTGACACTGAGGGTGGGGAAAGCCTGGCCCAGGTTGCCCAAAGAGCTGGGAGCTGCCCTATTCCAGGAACCACTTCAGGTGGTTTGGAAAGCTGTGAGCAACCTGCCCTAGCTGCAGATGTTGGGTTGAAACAGATAAGCTTTAAATCCCCTTCCCACCCAAAGCAGTCTCTGCATCTCTGATCCCCCAGCAGCAGTGGAAGCAGATGGGGGGAAGGCACTGGAGGAAAAGTTAGTTTTGATCTGGGAGGCAAACTGAGGACAATAATCTGTGCCCAGTTCTGGGCTCCTCAGTTGAAGAAGGACATTGAGAGACTTGAAGGTGTCCAGAGAAGGGCAAGAAAGCTGGGGAGGGGTCTGGAGCACAGCCCTGTGAGGAGAGGCTGAGGGAGCTGGGGTTGCTTAGCCTGGAGAAGAGGAGGCTCGGGGGAGACCTTCTTGCTCTCTCCAACTCCCTGAAGGGAGGTTGGAGCCAGGTGGGGGTTGGTCTCTTCTCCCAGGCAAGCAGCACTAGAACAAGAGGACACAGTCTCAAGCTGTGCCAAGGGAAGTTTAGGCTGGATCTTAGGAAGAAGTTCTTCATAGAAAGAGAGATTGGCCATTGGGATGTGCTGCCCAGGGAGGTGGTGGGGTCCCCATCCCTGGAGGTGTTTAGGAGGAGCCTGGATGTGGCACTTGGTGCCAAGGTTTAGTTGATCAGATGGTGCTGGGTGACAGGTTGGACTTGATGATCTCTGAGGCCTCTTCCAACCTGGTCTATTCTATTCTATTCTATTCTATTCTATTCTATTCTATTCTATTCTATTCTATTCTATTCTATTCTATTCTATTCTATTCTATTCTACTCTACTCTACTCTACTCTACTCTATTCTATTCTGCTCCTGCTGGCCACACTGCTCCTGATGCAGGCCAGGATGCCCTTGGCCTTCTTGGCCAGCTGGGCACACTGCTGCCTCATGTTCAGCTGCTGTCAACCACTACCCCCAGGTCCCTTTCTGCCTGGCTGCTCTCAGCCACTCTGCCCCTAACCTGTAGCTCTGCCTGGGGTTGTTGTGGCCAAAGATCACCACCTGGCCCTTAGATGTCTTCAGTCTCCTGCCCTTGGCCTCTGCCCATCTGTCCAGCCTGGCAAGGTCCTTCTGCAGCTCAGCCCAGCAGCCCTGAGCTCATCCCTATCCCTGTGCTTACGGAGGAGTTAGTTATTTGCTGTTCTGTATGACATGAGCTGAGTGCAGGGATCTGTTAGCCCTGCACAAATTACTGGGCTTGGGGGGAAAAAACCATAAATCTCTGGTTTGTGTTGGGTGAGTCAACTCCTTCATTGAATAGCTTCAGCTGCTCTAAAAATTGGATAAAATTACAGCTGTTCTGCTCCCTATTGCAAGGGACATTATTGGTGTGAAGCCAAGGGGTGGTTCCCTCTGTGGCTGCAGGTGGAGGCCTTCAGCACTCCAAGGAGGAATGATAGAATCAGAAGCAATAAGGTTGGAAAAGAGCTCAGAGATCAGCAAGTCCAAGCTGTCACCCAACACCTCATGACTAAACCATGGCTCCAAGTGCCACATCCAATCCCCTCTTGAACACCTCCAGGGATGGGGACTCCACCACCTCCCTGGGCAGCACAGCCCAAGGGACAATCTCTCTCTCTATGAAGAACTTTCTTTTCACCTCCAGCCTAAACCTCCCCTGGCACAGCTTGAGACTGTGTCCTCTTGTTCTGGTGCTGCTTGCCTGGGAGAAGAGACCAACCCCCACCTGGCTACAACCTCCCTGCAGGGAGTTGGAGAGAGCAATGAGGTCTCCCCTGAGCCTCCTCTTCTCCAGGCTAAGCAACCCCAGCTCCCTCAGCCTCTCCTCACAGGGCTGTGCTCCAGACCCCTCCGCAGCTTTCTTGCCCTTCTCTGGACACCTTCCAGCATCTCAACCTCTTTCCTAACCTGAGGAGCCCAGAACTGGACACAGGACTCAAGGTGTGGCCTCACCAGTGCTGAGTGGGCTGAAACCACCCTCAACCCCAAACCCCAGATCCTCAAGCTCTGAAGTCTAACTATGGGATCCCCATCTGATGCCACATTCACCTTCATCTCCTGCCTTTGCCCTTGCAAAAGGAGGGCAGAAAATGGACCAAAAATGGTGCTGCTCTGATCAGACCCCACCTGGAGCACTGTGTCCAGTTCTGGAGCCTCTATTACAGGAAGGATCTGGAGGTGCTGGAAGGTGTCCAGAGAAGGGCCACGAGGATGAGCAGAGGGCTGGAGCTGCTCTCCTATGAGGACAGACTGAAGGAGTTGGGGCTGTTCAGTCTGCAGAAGAGAAGGCTCCGAGGTGACCTAATTGTGGCCTTCCAGTATCTGAAGGGGGCTACAGGAAGGCTGGGGAGGGACTGCTCAGGATCTCAGGTAGTGATAGGACTAGGGGGAATGGAATGAAGCTGGAGGTGGGGAGATTGAGGCTGGAGGTGAGGAGGAAGTTCTTCCCCATGAGAGTGGTGAAGCCCTGGAATGGGTTGTGCAGGGAGATGGTGGAATCACCATCATTGGAGGTGTTTAGGAAGAGCCTGAATGAGGCACTTGGTGCCATGGTTTAGTTGATTAGGTGTGGGGTGTCCCTGCCCATGGCAGGGGGGTTGGAACTAGCTGATCCTTGTGGTCCCTTCCAACCCTGACTGATTCTATGATACTATGACTTTTGAGGGTGTCAGGGAGTGATAGGACTGGGAGGGATGGAGCAAAACTAGAAGTGGGGAGATTGAGATTGGCTGTGAGGAAGAAGTTGTTGCCCAGGAGGGTGGTGAGAGCCTGGCACAGGTTGCCCAGGGAGGTGGTGGAAGCCTCCTGCCTGGAGGTGTTTGCAGCCAGGCTGGAGGTGGCTGTGAGCAACCTGCTGTAGTGTGAGGTGTCCCTGGCCATGGCAGGGGGGGTTGGGACTGGCTGAGCCTTGAGGTCCCTTCCAACCCTGACAGTTCTGTGACTGTATGGCTGTGGGGAGAGCACAGCTCCAGGGCAGAGGCACAGGAGGCCGTCGCCTCTCTGCGCTCACTGCCGCGGCTGCTCTGCTGGGCTGAGGAGAGGGAGCTCTTCTCCTCTGGAAATGTGATGGATGATCCCAATTATACTCTTCCAGCACTGATTTAATGCAATGTTTTATTAATAGCAACAATCAGGGGAGAGCAAACAGCTTATTCTGCACACGCCAGCCCCTCCCTGCTTCGCCTCTCCCACGTTCACATCCGCTGCCAGGCCTTGGTGCCACAGCAGCAAGGGGGCAGGGAGAGGGTGGGGAGAAACAAGCTCATTAGTAGGCTCTGGATGGAGTTCCCACCACTGTGACAGTATTTTCTCCACTCATTCTGGGCAGATTCTTTTGGAGGAAGCTGCACATTCCTGGTTCCTTTCTTTGGCTTTTAAAAGAGCATGGGAAAAGAGGTCTGGAGAGGAGAAGGCTGAGAGGGGATTTGATCAATGTTTATCAATAGCTGAGGGCTGGGGGGCAGGAGGGAGGGGACAGGCTCTGCTCACTGTGCCCTGGGATAGGCCAAGGGGCAATGGATGGCAACTGCAGCACAGGAGGTTCCACCTCAACAGGAGGAGGAACTTCTTCAATGTGAGGCTCCCAGAGCCCTGGAGCAGGCTGCCCAGAGAGTTTGTGGAGTCTCCTTCTCTGCAGCCTTTCCAGCCCCATCTGGATGTGTTCCTGTGTGACCTGTGCTGGATTGTCTGCTCCTGCTCTGGCAGGGGGGTTGGACTGGATGATCTCTGGAGGCCCCTTTCAACCCCTGTGATCCTGTGAAGAAAAGAGGCTGAGGGAGCTGGGGTTGCTTAGCCTGGAGAAGAGGAGGCTCAGGGGAGACCTTCTTGCTCTCTACAACTCCCTGAGGGAGGTTGTAGCCACGTGGGGGTTGGTCTCTTCTCCCAGGCATCCAGCACCAGAACAAGAGGACACAGTCTCAAGCTGTGCCAGGGGAGGTTCAGATTGGAGGTGAGGAAGAAATTTCTCATAGAGAGAGTGGTTGCCCATCAGGATGTGCTGCTCAGGAAGGTGGTGGAGTAGCCATCACTGGGGATATTTAGGAGGAGACTTGATGGGATGCTTGGTGCCATGGTTTAGTTGATTAGATGGTGTTGGATGATAGCTTGGACTTGATCTTGAAGGTCTCTTCCAACCTGGTCTATTCTATTCTATTCTATTCTATTCTATTCTATTCTATTCTATTCTATTCTACTCCTATTCTATAGTATTCTATTCTGGTTTGTTCTGTTCTGATACTGGACAGTTTTGTTACTGACTTTACCTCCCTTTTGCTGCAGAAGGAGCATCATTAATCTGTCCCAGCCCCTAAGGGACTCCACTCATCCCTGCTCTCTCTTTGCACATTGAGCCATTGAGTGCAAGTTTCTGAGTGCAGCCATCCAGGCAGTTCCTTATCCAGTGCCTGCTCCACCCCTCAAGTCCCTGATTTTCCAATGTGCTAACCAGGATGTCATGTGGGGCAGCATCAAATGCTTTACACAGTTCCAGGCAGAAGGCATCAATTGCTTTTCCTTTATGCCCTGATGCTGTGTTTGCTGGGAAGAGGGCAGGTCAGTGGTGCTGGCAGCTCCAAGGTGTGTGGGATGCAGCCTGCAGCATGACACAGGCTCAGAGGAGGTCAGGGGTTGGAAGGCACCTCTGGAGAGCTTCCAGTCCAACCCCCTGCCAGAGCAGGAGCAGAGAATCCAGCACAGGGCACACAGGAACACATCCAGATGGGGCTGGAAAGGCTCCAGAGCAGAAGACTCCACAACCTCTCTGGGCAGCCTGCTCCAGGGCTCTGGGAGCCTCACAGGGAAGAAGTTCCTCCTGGTGCTGAGGTGGAACCTCCTGTGCTGCAGCTCACATCCATTGCTCCTTGTCCTATCCCAGGGAGCAAGTGAGCAGAGCCTGTCCCCTCCCTCCTGACCTGGCCAGCAGACCCTGCTGGGTCTCAGTACCCTGGCACAGCATCCACAGGATCCCAGGCTCACAGGAGGTCAGGGGTTGGAAGGGACCCAAAGAGATCTTCCAGTCCAACCCCCCTGCCAGAGCAGGAGCAGAGAATCCAGCACAGCTCACAGAGAACACATCCAGACAGGGCTGGAAAGGCTCCAGAGAAAGAGACTCCACAACCTCTCTGGGCAGCCTGCTCCAGGGCTCTGGGAGCCTCACAGTGAGAAGTTTTTCCTCATGGTGAGGTGGAACCTCCTGTGCTGCAGCTTACATCTATTGCCCCTTGGCCTGTCCCAGGGAGCAGCTGAGCAGAGCCTGGCCCTGTCCCCTCCCTCCTGACCCCCAGCCCTCAGCTATTTATAACCATTTATTAAATCCCCTCTCAGCCTTCTCCTGTCCAGACTGAACAGCTCCAGGGCTCTCAGCCTCTCCTCCCCAGGCAGTGCTGCAGTGCCTTCAGCATCCTGGTAGCCTCTGCTGGACCCTCCCCAGCAGATCCCTGTCCCTCTTAAACTGGGGAGCCCAGATCTGGAGGCAACACTCCAGACCAAGGCACCTTCTTGTCAACCCTCATCATGTGCCCAGATTCAGTCCAGCTCCTTTCACCCCTTGAACCCTCCCTTCATTAGTGGATCTCCTTCATCCCCCTGCTTGCTTTCCTTTGGAAGCCTCTCTGCTTTCCCTTTCCTTGTTCCATGGCTTGTTTTAATGGTGAGCACACAACCCCCCCCAGGGCAGTGGTGATAACCTCCTGAACAGGAGCTTCCTTTAGCTTGTTATTCCATTTCCTGGCCTGGCTCAAAGATGCAATTTAGAGTTCTTAACCCATCAAAAGTGCTTTATATTGTGGTTAAATACTTTCTCCCCACCCTCCCTGAGAGCCATTCATCAGGCACAAGATCTAACATCTCTCCCTCTTTCCTCAATCCCTTTTGATGTTGGAGGGGCAGGTGAGGGGGGGTGGGGGGAAGGAAAAGAGAGAGGAAGATTAAATGGAGCAGGTGTCACATTTGTCTTATTTCCAGTGCAAATACAATCAACAAGGGCCAGGCTGAAATCAGAGCCTACCAAAACCTGCAAAATGTTCTCAAATAAATGATTCTGGGCTCTCATCTGTTTGGTTTTAATTTGCAGTCATCCTTCCCCAGCACTTCTGCCAAGCAAAAAAAAAGAATAAAAAGCAACAAACCTGCCTTGGGAATCAGCTGATCAGAGATGACTGCAGGGGGCTGCTGCTGCCAGGGTGCCCAGCACTGCCCTGACTCCATTCCCTTCCCCAGGCACTGCCCTGACTCTATTCCCTTCCCCAGGCACTGCTCTGACTCTATTCCCTTCCCAGGCACTGCCCTGACTCTATTCCCTTCTACAGGCACAGCTCTTGCTCCATTCCCTTCCCCAGGAACAGCCTTGACTCCCATTCCCTACCCCAGGCACAGCCCTGACTCCATTCCCTTCCCCAGGCACTGCCCTGACTCCATTCCCTTCCCCAGGCACTGCCCCTGACTCCATTCCCTTCCCCAGGCAGTGCTCTGACTCCATTCCCTTCCCCAGGCACTGCCCTCACTCCATTCCCTTCCCCAGGCACTGCCCTGACTCTATTCCCTTCCCCAGGCACAGCCCTGACTCCATTCCCTTCCCCAGGCACTGCCCTGACTCCATTCCCTTCCCCAGGCACTGCCCTCACTCCATTCCCTTCCCCAGGCACAGCCCTGGCTCCATTCCCTTCCCCAGGCACAGCCCTCACTCCATTCCCTTCCCCAGGCACTGCCCTGACTCCATTCCCTTCCCCAGGCACTGCCCTGACTCCATTCCCTTCCCCAGGCACTGCCCTGACTCCATTCCCTTCCCCAGGCACAGCTCTGACTCCATTCCCTTCCCCAGGCACTGCCCTGACTCCATTCCCTTCCCCAGGCAGTGCCCTCACTCCATTCCCTTCCCAGGCACTGCCCTGACTCCATTCCCTTCCCCAGGCACAGCCCTGACTCTATTCCCTTCCCCAGGCACTGCCCTCACTCCATTCCCTTCCCCAGGCACTGCCCTCACTCCATTCCCTTCCCCAGGCACTGCCCTGACTCTATTCCCTTCCCCAGCACAGCCCTGACTCCATTCCCTTCCCCAGGCACTGCCCTGACTCCATTCCCTTCCCCAGGCACTGCCCTCACTCCATTCCCTTCCCAGGCACTGCCCTGGCTCCATTCCCTTCCCCAGGCACAGCCCTGACTCCATTCCCTTCCCCAGGCAGTGCCCTGACTCCATTCCCTTCCCCAGGCACAGCTCTGGTTCCATTCCCTTCCCCAGGCACTGCCCTGACTCCATTCCCCTTCCCCAGGCACTGCCCTCACTCCATTCCCTTCCCCAGGCACAGCCCTCACTCCATTCCCTTCCCCAGGCAGTGCTCTGACTCCATTCCCTTCCCCAGGCACTGCCCTGACTCCATTCCCTTCCCCAGGCACTGCCCTCACTCCATCCCTTCCCCAGGCACTGCCCTCACTCCATTCCCTTCCCCAGGCAGTGCTCTGACTCCATTCCCTTCCCCAGGCAGTGCTCTGACTCCATTCCCTTCCCCAGGCACTGCCCTCACTCCATTCCCTTCCCTAGGCACTGCCCTCACTCCATTCCCTTCCCCAGGCACAGCCCTGACTCCATTCCCTTCCCCAGGCACAGCTCTGGCTCCATTCCCTTCCCCAGGCACTGCCCAGCACAGGTCTCATCCAGGAGCAGCTCAGCATCCCCTCCTCACACCCAGCTCCGAGGATGCAGACAGCAGAGCTTTGCCATTCCAATCTCTGCTGAGTGCTGGCTCTCCACCAGCCCGGAGGGGGGAGTGGGGCTGGGGGAAGGGATCTCTGGATGCAAATCCTAGAATAAATCCCATTTTAGCATTATTTTGGTTTTAAAATAGGATTTGTTTCAGGCTCTGGAGCTTCCCTCCCTCTCCATGCCCACTTTTTAATGTTGAGTTGCTCCAAGGTGTCCAGAGAAAGGCAACCAAGCTGGGGAGGGGTCTGGGGCACAGCCCTGTGAGGAGAGGCTGAGGGAGCTGGGGTTGCTTAGCCTGCAGAAGAGGAGGCTCAGGGGAGACCTTCTTGCTCTCTCCAACTCCCTGAAGGGAGGTTGTAGCCAGGTGGGGGTTGGTCTCTTCTCCCAGGCAGGCAAGCAGCAGCAGAACAAGAGGACACAGTCTCAAACTGTGCCAGGGGAGCTGTGCCAGGCTGGAGGTAAGGAGAAAGCTCTTCCCAGCAAGAGAGATTGGCCACTGGGATGTGCTGCCCAGGGAGGCGGTGGAGTCCCCATCCCTGGAGGTGTTTAGGAAGAGCCTGGATGAGGCCCTTGGTGCCATGGTTTAGTTGATCAGATGGTGTTGGGTGAGAGGTTGGACTTGATGATCTTGGAGGTCTTTTCCAACCTGGTTGATTCTCTGTCCTGTACTGTGGCTGTGGCTGGCCACTACCCTTTCCAGTGGCTGCTGTTGGGTGTTTTCCCATGCACCCCAACACTAGCCCATGTACCACTGCCACCACCCCCCTTCACTCACCCCAATGTCCTTTTCATCCTGCAAACAGAGGCTGAAAAGCCCTCTGGGTCATGATCTGCTGAAGGGGAAGATATTTGTGCTGGGGGATTTAAAGCAAGCTTAAATACCAGGCTCTGCTTACTTGCTC
>NW_027145330.1:0-23554 GCF_026170545.1 Melanerpes formicivorus | reverse complement strand
AAAACATTGTTGGGGTAAAACCTAAAGGGAAAGACCTAGCACCAAATCCAATTTGCCATCTGATCTAACTTCTGGAGGCAGTCAAAATGATCCTTAGAATTCTTCCCTACCTTATTCCTGTGCTGAGATACAGGCTGCTCCAACCTGCTGTAAAATGCTTGATTTCGAGAGTGAGCGAAACTAATGAAAACATTGTTGGGGTAAAAGCTAAAGGGAAAGACCTAGCACCAAATCCAATTTGCCATCTGATCTAACTTCTGGAGGCAGTCAAAATGAGCCTTAGAATTCTTCCCTACCTTATTCCTGTGCTGAGATACAGGCTGCTCCAACCTGCTGTAAAATGCTTGATTTCGAGAGTGAGCGAAACTAATGAAAACATTGTTGGGGTAAAACCTAAAGGGAAAGACCTAGCACCAAATCCAATTTGCCATCTGATCTAACTTCTGGAGGCAGTCAAAATGATCCTTAGAATTCTTCCCTACCTTATTCCTGTGCTGAGATACAGGCTGCTCCAACCTGCTGTAAAATGCTTGATTTCGAGAGTGAGCGAAACTAATGAAAACATTGTTGGGGTAAAACCTAAAGGGAAAGACCTAGCACCAAATCCAATTTGCCATCTGATCTAACTTCTGGAGGCAGTCAAAATGATCCTTAGAATTCTTCCCTACCTTACTCCTGTGCTGAGATACAGGCTGCTCCAACCTGCTGTAAAATGCTTGATTTCGAGAGTGAGCGAAACTAATGAAAACATTGTTGGGGTAAAACCTAAAGGGAAAGACCTAGCACCAAATCCAATTTGCCATCTGATCTAACTTCTGGAGGCAGTCAAAATGAGCCTTAGAATTCTTCCCTACCTTATTCCTGTGCTGAGATACAGGCTGCTCCAACCTGCTGTAAAATGCTTGATTTCGAGAGTGAGCGAAACTAATGAAAACATTGTTGGGGTAAAACCTAAAGGGAAAGACCTAGCACCAAATCCAATTTGCCATCTGATCTAACTTCTGGAGGCAGTCAAAATGAGCCTTAGAATTCTTCCCTACCTTATTCCTGTGCTGAGATACAGGCTGCTCCAACCTGCTGTAAAATGCTTGATTTCGAGAGTGAGCGAAACTAATGAAAACATTGTTGGGGTAAAACCTAAAGGGAAAGACCTAGCACCAAATCCAATTTGCCATCTGATCTAACTTCTGGAGGCAGTCAAAATGATCCTTAGAATTCTTCCCTACCTTATTCCTGTGCTGAGATGCAGGCTGCTCCAACCTGCTGTAAAATGCTTGATTTCGAGAGTGAGCGAAACTAATGAAAACATTGTTGGGGTAAAACCTAAAGGGAAAGACCTAGCACCAAATCCAATTTGCCATCTGATCTAACTTCTGGAGGCAGTCAAAATGATCCTTAGAATTCTTCCCTACCTTATTCCTGTGCTGAGATACAGGCTGCTCCAACCTGCTGTAAAATGCTTGATTTCGAGAGTGAGCGAAACTAATGAAAACATTGTTGGGGTAAAACCTAAAGGGAAAGACCTAGCACCAAATCCAATTTGCCATCTGATCTAACTTCTGGAGGCAGTCAAAATGATCCTTAGAATTCTTCCCTACCTTATTCCTGTGCTGAGATACAGGCTGCTCCAACCTGCTGTAAAATGCTTGATTTCGAGAGTGAGCGAAACTAATGAAAACATTGTTGGGGTAAAACCTAAAGGGAAAGACCTAGCACCAAATCCAATTTGCCATCTGATCTAACTTCTGGAGGCAGTCAAAATGATCCTTAGAATTCTTCCCTACCTTATTCCTGTGCTGAGATACAGGCTGCTCCAACCTGCTGTAAAATGCTTGATTTCGAGAGTGAGCGAAACTAATGAAAACATTGTTGGGGTAAAACCTAAAGGGAAAGACCTAGCACCAAATCCAATTTGCCATCTGATCTAACTTCTGGAGGCAGTCAAAATGAGCCTTAGAATTCTTCCCTACCTTATTCCTGTGCTGAGATACAGGCTGCTCCAACCTGCTGTAAAATGCTTGATTTCGAGAGTGAGCGAAACTAATGAAAACATTGTTGGGGTAAAACCTAAAGGGAAAGACCTAGCACCAAATCCAATTTGCCATCTGATCTAACTTCTGGAGGCAGTCAAAATGATCCTTAGAATTCTTCCCTACCTTATTCCTGTGCTGAGATACAGGCTGCTCCAACCTGCTGTAAAATGCTTGATTTCGAGAGTGAGCGAAACTAATGAAAACATTGTTGGGGTAAAACCTAAAGGGAAAGACCTAGCACCAAATCCAATTTGCCATCTGATCTAACTTCTGGAGGCAGTCAAAATGAGCCTTAGAATTCTTCCCTACCTTATTCCTGTGCTGAGATACAGGCTGCTCCAACCTGCTGTAAAATGCTTGATTTCGAGAGTGAGCGAAACTAATGAAAACATTGTTGGGGTAAAACCTAAAGGGAAAGACCTAGCACCAAATCCAATTTGCCATCTGATCTAACTTCTGGAGGCAGTCAAAATGATCCTTAGAATTCTTCCCTACCTTATTCCTGTGCTGAGATACAGGCTGCTCCAACCTGCTGTAAAATGCTTGATTTCGAGAGTGAGCGAAACTAATGAAAACATTGTTGGGGTAAAACCTAAAGGGAAAGACCTAGCACCAAATCCAATTTGCCATCTGATCTAACTTCTGGAGGCAGTCAAAATGATCCTTAGAATTCTTCCCTACCTTATTCCTGTGCTGAGATACAGGCTGCTCCAACCTGCTGTAAAATGCTTGATTTCGAGAGTGAGCGAAACTAATGAAAACATTGTTGGGGTAAAACCTAAAGGGAAAGACCTAGCACCAAATCCAATCTGCCATCTGATCTAACTTCTGGAGGCAGTCAAAATGATCCTTAGAATTCTTCCCTACCTTACTCCTCTGCTGAGATACAGGCTGCTCCAACCTGCTGTAAAATGCTTGATTTCGAGAGTGAGCGAAACTAATGAAAACATTGTTGGGGTAAAACCTAAAGGGAAAGACCTAGCACCAAATCCAATTTGCCATCTGATCTAACTTCTGGAGGCAGTCAAAATGATCCTTAGAATTCTTCCCTACCTTATTCCTGTGCTGAGATACAGGCTGCTCCAACCTGCTGTAAAATGCTTGATTTCGAGAGTGAGCGAAACTAATGAAAACATTGTTGGGGTAAAACCTAAAGGGAAAGACCTAGCACCAAATCCAATTTGCCATCTGATCTAACTTCTGGAGGCAGTCAAAATGAGCATTAGAATTCTTCCCTACCTTATTCCTGTGCTGAGATACAGGCTGCTCCAACCTGCTGTAAAATGCTTGATTTCGAGAGTGAGCGAAACTAATGAAAACATTGTTGGGGTAAAACCTAAAGGGAAAGACCTAGCACCAAATCCAATTTGCCATCTGATCTAACTTCTGGAGGCAGTCAAAATGATCCTTAGAATTCTTCCCTACCTTATTCCTGTGCTGAGATGCAGGCTGCTCCAACCTGCTGTAAAATGCTTGATTTCGAGAGTGAGCGAAACTAATGAAAACATTGTTGGGGTAAAACCTAAAGGGAAAGACCTAGCACCAAATCCAATTTGCCATCTGATCTAACTTCTGGAGGCAGTCAAAATGATCCTTAGAATTCTTCCCTACCTTATTCCTGTGCTGAGATACAGGCTGCTCCAACCTGCTGTAAAATGCTTGATTTCGAGAGTGAGCGAAACTAATGAAAACATTGTTGGGGTAAAACCTAAAGGGAAAGACCTAGCACCAAATCCAATTTGCCATCTGATCTAACTTCTGGAGGCAGTCAAAATGATCCTTAGAATTCTTCCCTACCTTATTCCTGTGCTGAGATACAGGCTGCTCCAACCTGCTGTAAAATGCTTGATTTCGAGAGTGAGCGAAACTAATGAAAACATTGTTGGGGTAAAACCTAAAGGGAAAGACCTAGCACCAAATCCAATTTGCCATCTGATCTAACTTCTGGAGGCAGTCAAAATGATCCTTAGAATTCTTCCCTACCTTATTCCTGTGCTGAGATACAGGCTGCTCCAACCTGCTGTAAAATGCTTGATTTCGAGAGTGAGCGAAACTAATGAAAACTTTGTTGGGGTAAAACCTAAAGGGAAAGACCTAGCACCAAATCCAATTTGCCATCTGATCTAACTTCTGGAGGCAGTCAAAATGAGCCTTAGAATTCTTCCCTACCTTATTCCTGTGCTGAGACACAGGCTGCTCCAACCTGCTGTAAAATGCTTGATTTCGAGAGTGAGCGAAACTAATGAAAACATTGTTGGGGTAAAACCTAAAGGGAAAGACCTAGCACCAAATCCAATTTGCCATCTGATCTAACTTCTGGAGGCAGTCAAAATGAGCCTTAGAATTCTTCCCTACCTTATTCCTGTGCTGAGATACAGGCTGCTCCAACCTGCTGTAAAATGCTTGATTTCGTGAGTGAGCGAAACTAATGAAAACATTGTTGGGGTAAAACCTAAAGGGAAAGACCTAGCACCAAATCCAATTTGCCATCTGATCTAACTTCTGGAGGCAGTCAAAATGATCCTTAGAATTCTTCCCTACCTTATTCCTGTGCTGAGATACAGGCTGCTCCAACCTGCTGTAAAATGCTTGATTTCGAGAGTGAGCGAAACTAATGAAAACATTGTTGGGGTAAAACCTAAAGGGAAAGACCTAGCACCAAATCCAATTTGCCATCTGATCTAACTTCTGGAGGCAGTCAAAATGAGCCTTAGAATTCTTCCCTACCTTATTCCTGTGCTGAGATACAGGCTGCTCCAACCTGCTGTAAAATGCTTGATTTCGAGAGTGAGCGAAACTAATGAAAACATTGTTGGGGTAAAACCTAAAGGGAAAGACCTAGCACCAAATCCAATTTGCCATCTGATCTAACTTCTGGAGGCAGTCAAAATGAGCCTTAGAATTCTTCCCTACCTTATTCCTGTGCTGAGATACAGGCTGCTCCAACCTGCTGTAAAATGCTTGATTTCGAGAGTGAGCGAAACTAATGAAAACATTGTTGGGGTAAAACCTAAAGGGAAAGACCTAGCACCAAATCCAATTTGCCATCTGATCTAACTTCTGGAGGCAGTCAAAATGATCCTTAGAATTCTTCCCTACCTTATTCCTGTGCTGAGATGCAGGCTGCTCCAACCTGCTGTAAAATGCTTGATTTCGAGAGTGAGCGAAACTAATGAAAACATTGTTGGGGTAAAACCTAAAGGGAAAGACCTAGCACCAAATCCAATTTGCCATCTGATCTAACTTCTGGAGGCAGTCAAAATGATCCTTAGAATTCTTCCCTACCTTATTCCTGTGCTGAGATACAGGCTGCTCCAACCTGCTGTAAAATGCTTGATTTCGAGAGTGAGCGAAACTAATGAAAACATTGTTGGGGTAAAACCTAAAGGGAAAGACCTAGCACCAAATCCAATTTGCCATCTGATCTAACTTCTGGAGGCAGTCAAAATGATCCTTAGAATTCTTCCCTACCTTATTCCTGTGCTGAGATACAGGCTGCTCCAACCTGCTGTAAAATGCTTGATTTCGAGAGTGAGCGAAACTAATGAAAACATTGTTGGGGTAAAACCTAAAGGGAAAGACCTAGCACCAAATCCAATTTGCCATCTGATCTAACTTCTGGAGGCAGTCAAAATGATCCTTAGAATTCTTCCCTACCTTATTCCTGTGCTGAGATACAGGCTGCTCCAACCTGCTGTAAAATGCTTGATTTCGAGAGTGAGCGAAACTAATGAAAACATTGTTGGGGTAAAACCTAAAGGGAAAGACCTAGCACCAAATCCAATTTGCCATCTGATCTAACTTCTGGAGGCAGTCAAAATGAGCCTTAGAATTCTTCCCTACCTTATTCCTGTGCTGAGATACAGGCTGCTCCAACCTGCTGTAAAATGCTTGATTTCGAGAGTGAGCGAAACTAATGAAAACATTGTTGGGGTAAAACCTAAAGGGAAAGACCTAGCACCAAATCCAATTTGCCATCTGATCTAACTTCTGGAGGCAGTCAAAATGATCCTTAGAATTCTTCCCTACCTTATTCCTGTGCTGAGATACAGGCTGCTCCAACCTGCTGTAAAATGCTTGATTTCGAGAGTGAGCGAAACTAATGAAAACATTGTTGGGGTAAAACCTAAAGGGAAAGACCTAGCACCAAATCCAATTTGCCATCTGATCTAACTTCTGGAGGCAGTCAAAATGAGCCTTAGAATTCTTCCCTACCTTATTCCTGTGCTGAGATACAGGCTGCTCCAACCTGCTGTAAAATGCTTGATTTCGAGAGTGAGCGAAACTAATGAAAACATTGTTGGGGTAAAACCTAAAGGGAAAGACCTAGCACCAAATCCAATTTGCCATCTGATCTAACTTCTGGAGGCAGTCAAAATGAGCCTTAGAATTCTTCCCTACCTTATTCCTGTGCTGAGATACAGGCTGCTCCAACCTGCTGTAAAATGCTTGATTTCGAGAGTGAGCGAAACTAATGAAAACATTGTTGGGGTAAAACCTAAAGGGAAAGACCTAGCACCAAATCCAATTTGCCATCTGATCTAACTTCTGGAGGCAGTCAAAATGATCCTTAGAATTCTTCCCTACCTTATTCCTGTGCTGAGATACAGGCTGCTCCAACCTGCTGTAAAATGCTTGATTTCGAGAGTGAGCGAAACTAATGAAAACATTGTTGGGGTAAAACCTAAAGGGAAAGACCTAGCACCAAATCCAATCTGCCATCTGATCTAACTTCTGGAGGCAGTCAAAATGATCCTTAGAATTCTTCCCTACCTTACTCCTGTGCTGAGATACAGGCTGCTCCAACCTGCTGTAAAATGCTTGATTTCGAGAGTGAGCGAAACTAATGAAAACATTGTTGGGGTAAAACCTAAAGGGAAAGACCTAGCACCAAATCCAATTTGCCATCTGATCTAACTTCTGGAGGCAGTCAAAATGATCCTTAGAATTCTTCCCTACCTTATTCCTGTGCTGAGATACAGGCTGCTCCAACCTGCTGTAAAATGCTTGATTTCGAGAGTGAGCAAAACTAATGAAAACATTGTTGGGGTAAAACCTAAAGGGAAAGACCTAGCACCAAATCCAATTTGCCATCTGATCTAACTTCTGGAGGCAGTCAAAATGAGCATTAGAATTCTTCCCTACCTTATTCCTGTGCTGAGATACAGGCTGCTCCAACCTGCTGTAAAATGCTTGATTTCGAGAGTGAGCGAAACTAATGAAAACATTGTTGGGGTAAAACCTAAAGGGAAAGACCTAGCACCAAATCCAATTTGCCATCTGATCTAACTTCTGGAGGCAGTCAAAATGATCCTTAGAATTCTTCCCTACCTTATTCCTGTGCTGAGATGCAGGCTGCTCCAACCTGCTGTAAAATGCTTGATTTCGAGAGTGAGCGAAACTAATGAAAACATTGTTGGGGTAAAACCTAAAGGGAAAGACCTAGCACCAAATCCAATTTGCCATCTGATCTAACTTCTGGAGGCAGTCAAAATGAGCCTTAGAATTCTTCCCTACCTTATTCCTGTGCTGAGATACAGGCTGCTCCAACCTGCTGTAAAATGCTTGATTTCGAGAGTGAGCGAAACTAATGAAAACATTGTTGGGGTAAAACCTAAAGGGAAAGACCTAGCACCAAATCCAATTTGCCATCTGATCTAACTTCTGGAGGCAGTCAAAATGATCCTTAGAATTCTTCCCTACCTTATTCCTGTGCTGAGATACAGGCTGCTCCAACCTGCTGTAAAATGCTTGATTTCGAGAGTGAGCGAAACTAATGAAAACATTGTTGGGGTAAAACCTAAAGGGAAAGACCTAGCACCAAATCCAATTTGCCATCTGATCTAAATTCTGGAGGCAGTCAAAATGATCCTTAGAATTCTTCCCTACCTTATTCCTGTGCTGAGATACAGGCTGCTCCAACCTGCTGTAAAATGCTTGATTTCGAGAGTGAGCGAAACTAATGAAAACTTTGTTGGGGTAAAACCTAAAGGGAAAGACCTAGCACCAAATCCAATTTGCCATCTGATCTAACTTCTGGAGGCAGTCAAAATGAGCCTTAGAATTCTTCCCTACCTTATTCCTGTGCTGAGACACAGGCTGCTCCAACCTGCTGTAAAATGCTTGATTTCGAGAGTGAGCGAAACTAATGAAAACATTGTTGGGGTAAAACCTAAAGGGAAAGACCTAGCACCAAATCCAATTTGCCATCTGATCTAACTTCTGGAGGCAGTCAAAATGAGCCTTAGAATTCTTCCCTACCTTATTCCTGTGCTGAGATACAGGCTGCTCCAACCTGCTGTAAAATGCTTGATTTCGTGAGTGAGCGAAACTAATGAAAACATTGTTGGGGTAAAACCTAAAGGGAAAGACCTAGCACCAAATCCAATTTGCCATCTGATCTAACTTCTGGAGGCAGTCAAAATGATCCTTAGAATTCTTCCCTACCTTATTCCTGTGCTGAGATACAGGCTGCTCCAACCTGCTGTAAAATGCTTGATTTCGAGAGTGAGCGAAACTAATGAAAACATTGTTGGGGTAAAACCTAAAGGGAAAGACCTAGCACCAAATCCAATTTGCCATCTGATCTAACTTCTGGAGGCAGTCAAAATGAGCCTTAGAATTCTTCCCTACCTTATTCCTGTGCTGAGATACAGGCTGCTCCAACCTGCTGTAAAATGCTTGATTTTGAGAGTGAGCGAAACTAATGAAAACATTGTTGGGGTAAAACCTAAAGGGAAAGACCTAGCACCAAATCCAATTTGCCATCTGATCTAACTTCTGGAGGCAGTCAAAATGAGCCTTAGAATTCTTCCCTACCTTATTCCTGTGCTGAGATACAGGCTGCTCCAACCTGCTGTAAAATGCTTGATTTCGAGAGTGAGCGAAACTAATGAAAACATTGTTGGGGTAAAACCTAAAGGGAAAGACCTAGCACCAAATCCAATTTGCCATCTGATCTAACTTCTGGAGGCAGTCAAAATGATCCTTAGAATTCTTCCCTACCTTATTCCTGTGCTGAGATGCAGGCTGCTCCAACCTGCTGTAAAATGCTTGATTTCGAGAGTGAGCGAAACTAATGAAAACATTGTTGGGGTAAAACCTAAAGGGAAAGACCTAGCACCAAATCCAATTTGCCATCTGATCTAACTTCTGGAGGCAGTCAAAATGATCCTTAGAATTCTTCCCTACCTTATTCCTGTGCTGAGATACAGGCTGCTCCAACCTGCTGTAAAATGCTTGATTTCGAGAGTGAGCGAAACTAATGAAAACATTGTTGGGGTAAAACCTAAAGGGAAAGACCTAGCACCAAATCCAATTTGCCATCTGATCTAACTTCTGGAGGCAGTCAAAATGATCCTTAGAATTCTTCCCTACCTTATTCCTGTGCTGAGATACAGGCTGCTCCAACCTGCTGTAAAATGCTTGATTTCGAGAGTGAGCGAAACTAATGAAAACATTGTTGGGGTAAAACCTAAAGGGAAAGACCTAGCACCAAATCCAATTTGCCATCTGATCTAACTTCTGGAGGCAGTCAAAATGATCCTTAGAATTCTTCCCTACCTTATTCCTGTGCTGAGATACAGGCTGCTCCAACCTGCTGTAAAATGCTTGATTTCGAGAGTGAGCGAAACTAATGAAAACATTGTTGGGGTAAAACCTAAAGGGAAAGACCTAGCACCAAATCCAATTTGCCATCTGATCTAACTTCTGGAGGCAGTCAAAATGAGCCTTAGAATTCTTCCCTACCTTATTCCTGTGCTGAGATACAGGCTGCTCCAACCTGCTGTAAAATGCTTGATTTCGAGAGTGAGCGAAACTAATGAAAACATTGTTGGGGTAAAACCTAAAGGGAAAGACCTAGCACCAAATCCAATTTGCCATCTGATCTAACTTCTGGAGGCAGTCAAAATGATCCTTAGAATTCTTCCCTACCTTATTCCTGTGCTGAGATACAGGCTGCTCCAACCTGCTGTAAAATGCTTGATTTCGAGAGTGAGCGAAACTAATGAAAACATTGTTGGGGTAAAACCTAAAGGGAAAGACCTAGCACCAAATCCAATTTGCCATCTGATCTAACTTCTGGAGGCAGTCAAAATGAGCCTTAGAATTCTTCCCTACCTTATTCCTGTGCTGAGATACAGGCTGCTCCAACCTGCTGTAAAATGCTTGATTTCGAGAGTGAGCGAAACTAATGAAAACATTGTTGGGGTAAAACCTAAAGGGAAAGACCTAGCACCAAATCCAATTTGCCATCTGATCTAACTTCTGGAGGCAGTCAAAATGATCCTTAGAATTCTTCCCTACCTTATTCCTGTGCTGAGATACAGGCTGCTCCAACCTGCTGTAAAATGCTTGATTTCGAGAGTGAGCGAAACTAATGAAAACATTGTTGGGGTAAAACCTAAAGGGAAAGACCTAGCACCAAATCCAATTTGCCATCTGATCTAACTTCTGGAGGCAGTCAAAATGATCCTTAGAATTCTTCCCTACCTTATTCCTGTGCTGAGATACAGGCTGCTCCAACCTGCTGTAAAATGCTTGATTTCGAGAGTGAGCGAAACTAATGAAAACATTGTTGGGGTAAAACCTAAAGGGAAAGACCTAGCACCAAATCCAATCTGCCATCTGATCTAACTTCTGGAGGCAGTCAAAATGATCCTTAGAATTCTTCCCTACCTTACTCCTGTGCTGAGATACAGGCTGCTCCAACCTGCTGTAAAATGCTTGATTTCGAGAGTGAGCGAAACTAATGAAAACATTGTTGGGGTAAAACCTAAAGGGAAAGACCTAGCACCAAATCCAATTTGCCATCTGATCTAACTTCTGGAGGCAGTCAAAATGATCCTTAGAATTCTTCCCTACCTTATTCCTGTGCTGAGATACAGGCTGCTCCAACCTGCTGTAAAATGCTTGATTTCGAGAGTGAGCGAAACTAATGAAAACATTGTTGGGGTAAAACCTAAAGGGAAAGACCTAGCACCAAATCCAATTTGCCATCTGATCTAACTTCTGGAGGCAGTCAAAATGAGCATTAGAATTCTTCCCTACCTTATTCCTGTGCTGAGATACAGGCTGCTCCAACCTGCTGTAAAATGCTTGATTTCGAGAGTGAGCGAAACTAATGAAAACATTGTTGGGGTAAAACCTAAAGGGAAAGACCTAGCACCAAATCCAATTTGCCATCTGATCTAACTTCTGGAGGCAGTCAAAATGATCCTTAGAATTCTTCCCTACCTTATTCCTGTGCTGAGATGCAGGCTGCTCCAACCTGCTGTAAAATGCTTGATTTCGAGAGTGAGCGAAACTAATGAAAACATTGTTGGGGTAAAACCTAAAGGGAAAGACCTAGCACCAAATCCAATTTGCCATCTGATCTAACTTCTGGAGGCAGTCAAAATGATCCTTAGAATTCTTCCCTACCTTATTCCTGTGCTGAGATACAGGCTGCTCCAACCTGCTGTAAAATGCTTGATTTCGAGAGTGAGCGAAACTAATGAAAACATTGTTGGGGTAAAACCTAAAGGGAAAGACCTAGCACCAAATCCAATTTGCCATCTGATCTAACTTCTGGAGGCAGTTAAAATGATCCTTAGAATTCTTCCCTACCTTATTCCTGTGCTGAGATACAGGCTGCTCCAACCTGCTGTAAAATGCTTGATTTCGAGAGTGAGCGAAACTAATGAAAACATTGTTGGGGTAAAACCTAAAGGGAAAGACCTAGCACCAAATCCAATTTGCCATCTGATCTAACTTCTGGAGGCAGTCAAAATGATCCTTAGAATTCTTCCCTACCTTATTCCTGTGCTGAGATACAGGCTGCTCCAACCTGCTGTAAAATGCTTGATTTCGAGAGTGAGCGAAACTAATGAAAACTTTGTTGGGGTAAAACCTAAAGGGAAAGACCTAGCACCAAATCCAATTTGCCATCTGATCTAACTTCTGGAGGCAGTCAAAATGATCCTTAGAATTCTTCCCTACCTTATTCCTGTGCTGAGACACAGGCTGCTCCAACCTGCTGTAAAATGCTTGATTTCGAGAGTGAGCGAAACTAATGAAAACATTGTTGGGGTAAAACCTAAAGGGAAAGACCTAGCACCAAATCCAATTTGCCATCTGATCTAACTTCTGGAGGCAGTCAAAATGAGCCTTAGAATTCTTCCCTACCTTATTCCTGTGCTGAGATACAGGCTGCTCCAACCTGCTGTAAAATGCTTGATTTCGTGAGTGAGCGAAACTAATGAAAACATTGTTGGGGTAAAACCTAAAGGGAAAGACCTAGCACCAAATCCAATTTGCCATCTGATCTAACTTCTGGAGGCAGTCAAAATGATCCTTAGAATTCTTCCCTACCTTATTCCTGTGCTGAGATACAGGCTGCTCCAACCTGCTGTAAAATGCTTGATTTCGAGAGTGAGCGAAACTAATGAAAACATTGTTGGGGTAAAACCTAAAGGGAAAGACCTAGCACCAAATCCAATTTGCCATCTGATCTAACTTCTGGAGGCAGTCAAAATGAGCCTTAGAATTCTTCCCTACCTTATTCCTGTGCTGAGATACAGGCTGCTCCAACCTGCTGTAAAATGCTTGATTTCGAGAGTGAGCGAAACTAATGAAAACATTGTTGGGGTAAAACCTAAAGGGAAAGACCTAGCACCAAATCCAATTTGCCATCTGATCTAACTTCTGGAGGCAGTCAAAATGATCCTTAGAATTCTTCCCTACCTTATTCCTGTGCTGAGATGCAGGCTGCTCCAACCTGCTGTAAAATGCTTGATTTCGAGAGTGAGCGAAACTAATGAAAACATTGTTGGGGTAAAACCTAAAGGGAAAGACCTAGCACCAAATCCAATTTGCCATCTGATCTAACTTCTGGAGGCAGTCAAAATGATCCTTAGAATTCTTCCCTACCTTATTCCTGTGCTGAGATACAGGCTGCTCCAACCTGCTGTAAAATGCTTGATTTCGAGAGTGAGCGAAACTAATGAAAACATTGTTGGGGTAAAACCTAAAGGGAAAGACCTAGCACCAAATCCAATTTGCCATCTGATCTAACTTCTGGAGGCAGTCAAAATGATCCTTAGAATTCTTCCCTACCTTATTCCTGTGCTGAGATACAGGCTGCTCCAACCTGCTGTAAAATGCTTGATTTCGAGAGTGAGCGAAACTAATGAAAACATTGTTGGGGTAAAACCTAAAGGGAAAGACCTAGCACCAAATCCAATTTGCCATCTGATCTAACTTCTGGAGGCAGTCAAAATGAGCCTTAGAATTCTTCCCTACCTTATTCCTGTGCTGAGATACAGGCTGCTCCAACCTGCTGTAAAATGCTTGATTTCGAGAGTGAGCGAAACTAATGAAAACATTGTTGGGGTAAAACCTAAAGGGAAAGACCTAGCACCAAATCCAATTTGCCATCTGATCTAACTTCTGGAGGCAGTCAAAATGAGCCTTAGAATTCTTCCCTACCTTATTCCTGTGCTGAGATACAGGCTGCTCCAACCTGCTGTAAAATGCTTGATTTCGAGAGTGAGCGAAACTAATGAAAACATTGTTGGGGTAAAACCTAAAGGGAAAGACCTAGCACCAAATCCAATTTGCCATCTGATCTAACTTCTGGAGGCAGTCAAAATGATCCTTAGAATTCTTCCCTACCTTATTCCTGTGCTGAGATACAGGCTGCTCCAACCTGCTGTAAAATGCTTGATTTCGAGAGTGAGCGAAACTAATGAAAACATTGTTGGGGTAAAACCTAAAGGGAAAGACCTAGCACCAAATCCAATTTGCCATCTGATCTAACTTCTGGAGGCAGTCAAAATGATCCTTAGAATTCTTCCCTACCTTATTCCTGTGCTGAGATACAGGCTGCTCCAACCTGCTGTAAAATGCTTGATTTCGAGAGTGAGCGAAACTAATGAAAACATTGTTGGGGTAAAACCTAAAGGGAAAGACCTAGCACCAAATCCAATTTGCCATCTGATCTAACTTCTGGAGGCAGTCAAAATGAGCCTTAGAATTCTTCCCTACCTTATTCCTGTGCTGAGATACAGGCTGCTCCAACCTGCTGTAAAATGCTTGATTTCGAGAGTGAGCGAAACTAATGAAAACATTGTTGGGGTAAAACCTAAAGGGAAAGACCTAGCACCAAATCCAATTTGCCATCTGATCTAACTTCTGGAGGCAGTCAAAATGATCCTTAGAATTCTTCCCTACCTTATTCCTGTGCTGAGATACAGGCTGCTCCAACCTGCTGTAAAATGCTTGATTTCGAGAGTGAGCGAAACTAATGAAAACATTGTTGGGGTAAAACCTAAAGGGAAAGACCTAGCACCAAATCCAATTTGCCATCTGATCTAACTTCTGGAGGCAGTCAAAATGAGCCTTAGAATTCTTCCCTACCTTATTCCTGTGCTGAGATACAGGCTGCTCCAACCTGCTGTAAAATGCTTGATTTCGAGAGTGAGCGAAACTAATGAAAACATTGTTGGGGTAAAACCTAAAGGGAAAGACCTAGCACCAAATCCAATTTGCCATCTGATCTAACTTCTGGAGGCAGTCAAAATGATCCTTAGAATTCTTCCCTACCTTATTCCTGTGCTGAGATGCAGGCTGCTCCAACCTGCTGTAAAATGCTTGATTTCGAGAGTGAGCGAAACTAATGAAAACATTGTTGGGGTAAAACCTAAAGGGAAAGACCTAGCACCAAATCCAATTTGCCATCTGATCTAACTTCTGGAGGCAGTCAAAATGATCCTTAGAATTCTTCCCTACCTTATTCCTGTGCTGAGATACAGGCTGCTCCAACCTGCTGTAAAATGCTTGATTTCGAGAGTGAGCGAAACTAATGAAAACATTGTTGGGGTAAAACCTAAAGGGAAAGACCTAGCACCAAATCCAATTTGCCATCTGATCTAACTTCTGGAGGCAGTCAAAATGAGCCTTAGAATTCTTCCCTACCTTATTCCTGTGCTGAGATACAGGCTGCTCCAACCTGCTGTAAAATGCTTGATTTCGAGAGTGAGCGAAACTAATGAAAACATTGTTGGGGTAAAACCTAAAGGGAAAGACCTAGCACCAAATCCAATTTGCCATCTGATCTAACTTCTGGAGGCAGTCAAAATGATCCTTAGAATTCTTCCCTACCTTATTCCTGTGCTGAGATACAGGCTGCTCCAACCTGCTGTAAAATGCTTGATTTCGAGAGTGAGCGAAACTAATGAAAACATTGTTGGGGTAAAACCTAAAGGGAAAGACCTAGCACCAAATCCAATTTGCCATCTGATCTAACTTCTGGAGGCAGTCAAAATGAGCCTTAGAATTCTTCCCTACCTTATTCCTGTGCTGAGATACAGGCTGCTCCAACCTGCTGTAAAATGCTTGATTTCGAGAGTGAGCGAAACTAATGAAAACATTGTTGGGGTAAAACCTAAAGGGAAAGACCTAGCACCAAATCCAATTTGCCATCTGATCTAACTTCTGGAGGCAGTCAAAATGATCCTTAGAATTCTTCCCTACCTTATTCCTGTGCTGAGATACAGGCTGCTCCAACCTGCTGTAAAATGCTTGATTTCGAGAGTGAGCGAAACTAATGAAAACATTGTTGGGGTAAAACCTAAAGGGAAAGACCTAGCACCAAATCCAATTTGCCATCTGATCTAACTTCTGGAGGCAGTCAAAATGAGCCTTAGAATTCTTCCCTACCTTATTCCTGTGCTGAGATACAGGCTGCTCCAACCTGCTGTAAAATGCTTGATTTCGAGAGTGAGCGAAACTAATGAAAACATTGTTGGGGTAAAACCTAAAGGGAAAGACCTAGCACCAAATCCAATTTGCCATCTGATCTAACTTCTGGAGGCAGTCAAAATGAGCCTTAGAATTCTTCCCTACCTTATTCCTGTGCTGAGATACAGGCTGCTCCAACCTGCTGTAAAATGCTTGATTTCGAGAGTGAGCGAAACTAATGAAAACATTGTTGGGGTAAAACCTAAAGGGAAAGACCTAGCACCAAATCCAATTTGCCATCTGATCTAACTTCTGGAGGCAGTCAAAATGAGCATTTGAATTCTTCCCTACCTTATTCCTGTGCTGAGATACAGGCTGCTCCAACCTGCTGTAAAATGCTTGATTTCGAGAGTGAGCGAAACTAATGAAAACATTGTTGGGGTAAAACCTAAAGGGAAAGACCTAGCACCAAATCCAATTTGCCATCTGATCTAACTTCTGGAGGCAGTCAAAATGAGCCTTAGAATTCTTCCCTACCTTATTCCTGTGCTGAGATACAGGCTGCTCCAACCTGCTGTAAAATGCTTGATTTCGAGAGTGAGCGAAACTAATGAAAACATTGTTGGGGTAAAAGCTAAAGGGAAAGACCTAGCACCAAATCCAATTTGCCATCTGATCTAACTTCTGGAGGCAGTCAAAATGATCCTTAGAATTCTTCCCTACCTTATTCCTGTGCTGAGATACAGGCTGCTCCAACCTGCTGTAAAATGCTTGATTTCGAGAGTGAGCGAAACTAATGAAAACATTGTTGGGGTAAAACCTAAAGGGAAAGACCTAGCACCAAATCCAATTTGCCATCTGATCTAACTTCTGGAGGCAGTCAAAATGATCCTTAGAATTCTTCCCTACCTTATTCCTGTGCTGAGATACAGGCTGCTCCAACCTGCTGTAAAATGCTTGATTTCGAGAGTGAGCGAAACTAATGAAAACATTGTTGGGGTAAAACCTAAAGGGAAAGACCTAGCACCAAATCCAATTTGCCATCTGATCTAACTTCTGGAGGCAGTCAAAATGAGCCTTAGAATTCTTCCCTACCTTATTCCTGTGCTGAGATACAGGCTGCTCCAACCTGCTGTAAAATGCTTGATTTCGAGAGTGAGCGAAACTAATGAAAACATTGTTGGGGTAAAACCTAAAGGGAAAGACCTAGCACCAAATCCAATTTGCCATCTGATCTAACTTCTGGAGGCAGTCAAAATGATCCTTAGAATTCTTCCCTACCTTATTCCTGTGCTGAGATACAGGCTGCTCCAACCTGCTGTAAAATGCTTGATTTCGAGAGTGAGCGAAACTAATGAAAACATTGTTGGGGTAAAACCTAAAGGGAAAGACCTAGCACCAAATCCAATTTGCCATCTGATCTAACTTCTGGAGGCAGTCAAAATGATCCTTAGAATTCTTCCCTACCTTATTCCTGTGCTGAGATACAGGCTGCTCCAACCTGCTGTAAAATGCTTGATTTCGAGAGTGAGCGAAACTAATGAAAACATTGTTGGGGTAAAACCTAAAGGGAAAGACCTAGCACCAAATCCAATTTGCCATCTGATCTAACTTCTGGAGGCAGTCAAAATGATCCTTAGAATTCTTCCCTACCTTATTCCTGTGCTGAGATACAGGCTGCTCCAACCTGCTGTAAAATGCTTGATTTCGAGAGTGAGCGAAACTAATGAAAACATTGTTGGGGTAAAAGCTAAAGGGAAAGACCTAGCACCAAATCCAATTTGCCATCTGATCTAACTTCTGGAGGCAGTCAAAATGAGCCTTAGAATTCTTCCCTACCTTATTCCTGTGCTGAGATACAGGCTGCTCCAACCTGCTGTAAAATGCTTGATTTCGAGAGTGAGCGAAACTAATGAAAACATTGTTGGGGTAAAACCTAAAGGGAAAGACCTAGCACCAAATCCAATTTGCCATCTGATCTAACTTCTGGAGGCAGTCAAAATGAGCATTTGAATTCTTCCCTACCTTATTCCTGTGCTGAGATACAGGCTGCTCCAACCTGCTGTAAAATGCTTGATTTCGAGAGTGAGCGAAACTAATGAAAACATTGTTGGGGTAAAACCTAAAGGGAAAGACCTAGCACCAAATCCAATTTGCCATCTGATCTAACTTCTGGAGGCAGTCAAAATGAGCCTTAGAATTCTTCCCTACCTTATTCCTGTGCTGAGATACAGGCTGCTCCAACCTGCTGTAAAATGCTTGATTTCGAGAGTGAGCGAAACTAATGAAAACATTGTTGGGGTAAAACCTAAAGGGAAAGACCTAGCACCAAATCCAATTTGCCATCTGATCTAACTTCTGGAGGCAGTCAAAATGAGCATTTGAATTCTTCCCTACCTTATTCCTGTGCTGAGATACAGGCTGCTCCAACCTGCTGTAAAATGCTTGATTTCGAGAGTGAGCGAAACTAATGAAAACATTGTTGGGGTAAAACCTAAAGGGAAAGACCTAGCACCAAATCCAATTTGCCATCTGATCTAACTTCTGGAGGCAGTCAAAATGAGCCTTAGAATTCTTCCCTACCTTATTCCTGTGCTGAGATACAGGCTGCTCCAACCTGCTGTAAAATGCTTGATTTCGAGAGTGAGCGAAACTAATGAAAACATTGTTGGGGTAAAACCTAAAGGGAAAGACCTAGCACCAAATCCAATTTGCCATCTGATCTAACTTCTGGAGGCAGTCAAAATGAGCCTTAGAATTCTTCCCTACCTTATTCCTGTGCTGAGATACAGGCTGCTCCAACCTGCTGTAAAATGTTTGATTTCGAGAGTGAGCGAAACTAATGAAAACATTTTTGGGGTAAAACCTAAAGGGAAAGACCTAGCACCAAATCCAATTTGCCATCTGATCTAACTTCTGGAGGCAGTCAAAATGATCCTTAGAATTCTTCCCTACCTTATTCCTGTGCTGAGATACAGGCTGCTCCAACCTGCTGTAAAATGCTTGATTTCGAGAGTGAGCGAAACTAATGAAAACATTGTTGGGGTAAAACCTAAAGGGAAAGACCTAGCACCAAATCCAATTTGCCATCTGATCTAACTTCTGGAGGCAGTCAAAATGAGCCTTAGAATTCTTCCCTACCTTATTCCTGTGCTGAGATACAGGCTGCTCCAACCTGCTGTAAAATGCTTGATTTCGAGAGTGAGCGAAACTAATGAAAACATTGTTGGGGTAAAACCTAAAGGGAAAGACCTAGCACCAAATCCAATTTGCCATCTGATCTAACTTCTGGAGGCAGTCAAAATGATCCTTAGAATTCTTCCCTACCTTATTCCTGTGCTGAGATACAGGCTGCTCCAACCTGCTGTAAAATGCTTGATTTCGAGAGTGAGCGAAACTAATGAAAACATTGTTGGGGTAAAAGCTAAAGGGAAAGACCTAGCACCAAATCCAATTTGCCATCTGATCTAACTTCTGGAGGCAGTCAAAATGAGCCTTAGAATTCTTCCCTACCTTATTCCTGTGCTGAGATACAGGCTGCTCCAACCTGCTGTAAAATGCTTGATTTCGAGAGTGAGCGAAACTAATGAAAACATTGTTGGGGTAAAAGCTAAAGGGAAAGACCTAGCACCAAATCCAATTTGCCATCTGATCTAACTTCTGGAGGCAGTCAAAATGATCCTTAGAATTCTTCCCTACCTTATTCCTGTGCTGAGATGCAGGCTGCTCCAACCTGCTGTAAAATGCTTGATTTCGAGAGTGAGCGAAACTAATGAAAACATTGTTGGGGTAAAACCTAAAGGGAAAGACCTAGCACCAAATCCAATTTGCCATCTGATCTAACTTCTGGAGGCAGTCAAAATGAGCCTTAGAATTCTTCCCTACCCTTATTCCTGTGCTGAGATACAGGCTGCTCCAACCTGCTGTAAAATGCTTGATTTCGAGAGTGAGCGAAACTAATGAAAACATTGTTGGGGTAAAACCTAAAGGGAAAGACCTAGCACCAAATCCAATTTGCCATCTGATCTAACTTCTGGAGGCAGTCAAAATGAGCCTTAGAATTCTTCCCTACCTTATTCCTGTGCTGAGATACAGGCTGCTCCAACCTGCTGTAAAATGCTTGATTTCGAGAGTGAGCGAAACTAATGAAAACATTGTTGGGGTAAAACCTAAAGGGAAAGACCTAGCACCAAATCCAATTTGCCATCTGATCTAACTTCTGGAGGCAGTCAAAATGAGCCTTAGAATTCTTCCCTACCTTATTCCTGTGCTGAGATACAGGCTGCTCCAACCTGCTGTAAAATGCTTGATTTCGAGAGTGAGCGAAACTAATGAAAACATTGTTGGGGTAAAACCTAAAGGGAAAGACCTAGCACCAAATCCAATTTGCCATCTGATCTAACTTCTGGAGGCAGTCAAAATGATCCTTAGAATTCTTCCCTACCTTATTCCTGTGCTGAGATACAGGCTGCTCCAACCTGCTGTAAAATGCTTGATTTCGAGAGTGAGCGAAACTAATGAAAACATTGTTGGGGTAAAACCTAAAGGGAAAGACCTAGCACCAAATCCAATTTGCCATCTGATCTAACTTCTGGAGGCAGTCAAAATGAGCCTTAGAATTCTTCCCTACCTTATTCCTGTGCTGAGATACAGGCTGCTCCAACCTGCTGTAAAATGCTTGATTTCGAGAGTGAGCGAAACTAATGAAAACATTGTTGGGGTAAAACCTAAAGGGAAAGACCTAGCACCAAATCCAATTTGCCATCTGATCTAACTTCTGGAGGCAGTCAAAATGATCCTTAGAATTCTTCCCTACCTTATTCCTGTGCTGAGATACAGGCTGCTCCAACCTGCTGTAAAATGCTTGATTTCGAGAGTGAGCGAAACTAATGAAAACATTGTTGGGGTAAAACCTAAAGGGAAAGACCTAGCACCAAATCCAATTTGCCATCTGATCTAACTTCTGGAGGCAGTCAAAATGAGCCTTAGAATTCTTCCCTACCTTATTCCTGTGCTGAGATACAGGCTGCTCCAACCTGCTGTAAAATGCTTGATTTCGCGAGTGAGCGAAACTGATGAAAACATTGTTGGGGTAAAACCTAAAGGGAAAGACCTAGCACCAAATCCAATTTGCCATCTGATCTAACTTCTGGAGGCAGTCAAAATGAGCCTTAGAATTCTTCCCTACCTTATTCCTGTGCTGAGATACAGGCTGCTCCAACCTGCTGTAAAATGCTTGATTTCGAGAGTGAGCGAAACTAATGAAAACATTGTTGGGGTAAAACCTAAAGGGAAAGACCTAGCACCAAATCCAATTTGCCATCTGATCTAACTTCTGGAGGCAGTCAAAATGAGCCTTAGAATTCTTCCCTACCTTATTCCTGTGCTGAGATACAGGCTGCTCCAACCTGCTGTAAAATGCTTGATTTCGAGAGTGAGCGAAACTAATGAAAACATTGTTGGGGTAAAACCTAAAGGGAAAGACCTAGCACCAAATCCAATTTGCCATCTGATCTAACTTCTGGAGGCAGTCAAAATGAGCCTTAGAATTCTTCCCTACCTTATTCCTGTGCTGAGATACAGGCTGCTCCAACCTGCTGTAAAATGCTTGATTTCGAGAGTGAGCGAAACTAATGAAAACATTGTTGGGGTAAAACCTAAAGGGAAAGACCTAGCACCAAATCCAATTTGCCATCTGATCTAACTTCTGGAGGCAGTCAAAATGATCCTTAGAATTCTTCCCTACCTTATTCCTGTGCTGAGATACAGGCTGCTCCAACCTGCTGTAAAATGCTTGATTTCGAGAGTGAGCGAAACTAATGAAAACATTGTTGGGGTAAAACCTAAAGGGAAAGACCTAGCACCAAATCCAATTTGCCATCTGATCTAACTTCTGGAGGCAGTCAAAATGAGCCTTAGAATTCTTCCCTACCTTATTCCTGTGCTGAGATACAGGCTGCTCCAACCTGCTGTAAAATGCTTGATTTCGAGAGTGAGCGAAACTAATGAAAACATTGTTGGGGTAAAACCTAAAGGGAAAGACCTAGCACCAAATCCAATTTGCCATCTGATCTAACTTCTGGAGGCAGTCAAAATGAGCCTTAGAATTCTTCCCTACCTTATTCCTGTGCTGAGATACAGGCTGCTCCAACCTGCTGTAAAATGCTTGATTTCGAGAGTGAGCGAAACTAATGAAAACATTGTTGGGGTAAAACCTAAAGGGAAAGACCTAGCACCAAATCCAATTTGCCATCTGATCTAACTTCTGGAGGCAGTCAAAATGATCCTTAGAATTCTTCCCTACCTTATTCCTGTGCTGAGATACAGGCTGCTCCAACCTGCTGTAAAATGCTTGATTTCGAGAGTGAGCGAAACTAATGAAAACATTGTTGGGGTAAAACCTAAAGGGAAAGACCTAGCACCAAATCCAATTTGCCATCTGATCTAACTTCTGGAGGCAGTCAAAATGAGCCTTAGAATTCTTCCCTACCTTATTCCTGTGCTGAGATACAGGCTGCTCCAACCTGCTGTAAAATGCTTGATTTCGAGAGTGAGCGAAACTAATGAAAACATTGTTGGGGTAAAACCTAAAGGGAAAGACCTAGCACCAAATCCAATTTGCCATCTGATCTAACTTCTGGAGGCAGTCAAAATGATCCTTAGAATTCTTCCCTACCTTATTCCTGTGCTGAGATACAGGCTGCTCCAACCTGCTGTAAAATGCTTGATTTCGAGAGTGAGCGAAACTAATGAAAACATTGTTGGGGTAAAACCTAAAGGGAAAGACCTAGCACCAAATCCAATTTGCCATCTGATCTAACTTCTGGAGGCAGTCAAAATGAGCCTTAGAATTCTTCCCTACCTTATTCCTGTGCTGAGATACAGGCTGCTCCAACCTGCTGTAAAATGCTTGATTTCGAGAGTGAGCGAAACTAATGAAAACATTGTTGGGGTAAAACCTAAAGGGAAAGACCTAGCACCAAATCCAATTTGCCATCTGATCTAACTTCTGGAGGCAGTCAAAATGATCCTTAGAATTCTTCCCTACCTTATTCCTGTGCTGAGATGCAGGCTGCTCCAACCTGCTGTAAAATGCTTGATTTCGAGAGTGAGCGAAACTAATGAAAACATTGTTGGGGTAAAACCTAAAGGGAAAGACCTAGCACCAAATACAATTTGCCATCTGATCTAACTTCTGGAGGCAGTCAAAATGAGCCTTAGAATTCTTCCCTACCTTATTCCTGTGCGGAGATACAGGCTGCTCCAACCTGCTGTAAAATGCTTGATTTCGAGAGTGAGCGAAACTAATGAAAACATTGTTGGGGTAAAACCTAAAGGGAAAGACCTAGCACCAAATCCAATTTGCCATCTGATCTAACTTCTGGAGGCAGTCAAAATGATCCTTAGAATTCTTCCCTACCTTATTCCTGTGCTGAGATACAGGCTGCTCCAACCTGCTGTAAAATGCTTGATTTCGAGAGTGAGCGAAACTAATGAAAACATTGTTGGGGTAAAACCTAAAGGGAAAGACCTAGCACCAAATCCAATTTGCCATCTGATCTAACTTCTGGAGGCAGTCAAAATGAGCCTTAGAATTCTTCCCTACCTTATTCCTGTGCTGAGATACAGGCTGCTCCAACCTGCTGTAAAATGCTTGATTTCGAGAGTGAGCGAAACTAATGAAAACATTGTTGGGGTAAAAGCTAAAGGGAAAGACCTAGCACCAAATCCAATTTGCCATCTGATCTAACTTCTGGAGGCAGTCAAAATGAGCCTTAGAATTCTTCCCTACCTTATTC
>NW_027145329.1:0-23566 GCF_026170545.1 Melanerpes formicivorus | reverse complement strand
TCACTGGAGTAACAGAGTTCAGCTCCAGATACAGGCTAAACATAGACAACCTGGTTGTCTATGGTTGTCTAATTTGAATCCACTTCTAACAAGTTGTACTCCCACCTCTTACCTGCCGTATCTGAATAGCACTAGATTCCTATTCTTCCTTTACTTTTAATTGAAAAAATAACTACTTTAAGTTACTTTTTCAGCTTCAGACATGCTAGATGTTTTCATGTCCCCACTTGGAGTTGGTGACATTTACCTAATATTAGTTAAGATGTGCAACTTCAAGCAGGATCTTAAAGGTTATCTTCTTCTATTTGTCAGCACAGACTTTTTTCTCATATTGATTTTTTATGTTAGCAAACACAATTGTTTGAGATTTTAGACACATGCACACACACATACATATATATTATATATGTGTGTGTGTGTGTATATATATATATATAATCGTAGAATCAATAAGGTTGGGAAAGACCTCGAGGATCATCAAGTCCAACCTGTCACCACAGACCTCATGACTACTAGACCATGGCACTAAGTGCCACATCCAATCCCCTATTGAACACCTCCAGGGATGGTGATTCCACCACCTCCCTGGGCAGCACATTCCAATGGCTAACAACTCTGTAAAGAACTTTCTCCTCACTTCAAGCCTAAACTTCCCCTGGTGCAGCTGGAGACTGTGTCCTCTTGTTCTGGTGCTGGTTGCCTGGGAGAAGAGACCAACCCCCTCCTGGCTACAACCACCCTTCAGGTAGTTGCAGACAGCAATAAGGTCTCCCCTCCTCTTCTCCAGGCTAAACAATCCCAGCTCCCTCAGCCTCCCTTCGTAGGGCTTGTGCTCAAGGCCTCTCCCCAGCTTCGTTGCCCTTCTCTGGAGATGTTCAAGTGTCTCAATGTCCTTCTTAAATTGAGAGGCCCAGAATTGGACACAGGACTCAAGGTGTGGCCCAACAAGTGCTGAATACAGGGGCAGAATGACTTCCCTGCTCCTGCTGGCCACACTATTCTTGACGCAGGCCAGGATGCCACTGGCCTTCTTGGCCACCTGGGCACACTGCTGGCTCATGTTCAGCAGGCTGTCAACCAGCACCCCTAGGTCCCTTTCTGTTTGGCAGCTCTCCAGCCACTCTGACCCCAGCCTGTAGCACTACATGGGGTTGTTTTGAAAAAATATATATATATATATATATATATATATAATGGGACAGAGATTGGAGTCAATACAGCTGACCAATATGATCGAGTATTGTTCCTTTATTGTTCCAGTATTGTAGGCCTATAGTGCGAGCATAACACAGTAAAGTAAAGCAAAGAAGAAGAAGGGAAAAGAAAGGTAGAAGTGCGTATCAAGGGAACTTCTACAACTTATATAAACTCAGAGAACCTCGTTGGCATAGCTTCATTGGTTCCCTATGAGTGACCAGGCATCGCACTATTATAGATTATTGGTCCAACTACTAACGACATGTGAGGTTTGTTGATGCAGGTGCATGTCCTGTTGTCCCAAGACAACTTTCTGTGTTTATATCTACCACTGTCCTTGTTTAGTTACATGCTGCAGGCACAGCACTGTTTTGCTACGCTGCTAGCTGGCTCTGCACTTATGCTGAGCATGGCCTACCACCATGTCAGGCTCTAGGCCTGCACTGCCAGATTGCTCACACTGCTTATCGCTGGCATTGCCACAATATATATATATGTACGCATTAGTCTAGAAATGCATGCAGTAGTCTAGAAACCTTGTTTTGGAAACACATAAAACCCAAGAACCATGGCAAGCAAGCTAAACCTGAGACATTTTCCAGGTATGAGGTACTCTTTTCAGATTAGATGCCAATGCTTACAGTATGCAAAATTAATTACCTCCACAGGGCGAGAGCTAGGCACTTACAGCTAAATCTGCAAAGAGATCTTGGCTCTAAAGTGTGTCTTTTAGATGTTTTTCCACCTAGTATTTTCCATGTGGCCATGATAGGAATCCAGTATTATCAAGCCCTGAGAGTTAAGCACCAGAAAAGCTGTGCTTCCAGAAGCTATCAAGCTGCATGGGAAAGCCCCAAAACTGAGAGCAGAAAAGGAAAGAGTCTAAACTTCTCCCATCAGAGAGTTAAGTCAGATTTCCTTGCTCAGTGAGCCTTTCCAACTCTGCTGGCAGCAGTCATCTGAGTGTAATTGCTGAGGGTATACGGTGGTTTTAGCAAAGGAGATCCCACCCTTAAAATATTCCACTGTCAGTCCATTATCCTGTTTCACATTCTGACTGGGGAAAAAATGTTTCATTGTATTAAAAGCAAAAAATAATAATAATAAAAAATATTGGTTTGACTGATTGAGATATTCTACTGAGCAGAATTTGATTTCTTCTGGTGTATTTTTCTTGTTTTGTTTTGTTTTGTTTCAGAGTATCTTTTAATTTGATTCTATCAAATACAAAATTAGGATGATTTTATGTGAAAGAAAATACCAATTCTGCTTTGTCATGATGCTTTTAAAATAAGATTTATGAAGAGCAGCAGTATCTGGATTGGATGATTGCATACCAATGGTAGTGTTCAACATCTCAACATCCAGATGGAGATGGGTGACAAGTGGTGCCCCTCAAGGGTCTGTATTGGGACCAATGTTGTTCAATATCTACATCAATGATATAGAGAACAAGACTGAGTGAACCCTCAGGAATTTTGCAGATGATACCAAGCTGAGTGGCATGGTTGAGAAGACTGAAGGACAGAATGCCATTCAGAGGGACCTGGACAGGCTGGAGAAATGAGCTTAGGAGAATCTCATGAGGTTCCATAAGGCAAAGTGCAAAGTCCAGCACCTAGGTCAGGGCAATCCTAGATATGAATCCAGGCTGAGGGATGATGAAATTGAGAGCAGCCCTGAAGAAAAGGACACGGGGGTACTGGTGAATGAGAAGCTGGACATGACCCAACAATGCTTACTTGCAGCCCAGAAGGCAAATGGCATCCTGGGCTGTGACAAAAGGAGCACAGCCAGCCGGGCAAGAGAGGTGATTCTGCCACTATGTTCTGCTCTGGTGAGACCTGACCCAGATCTGGGACGCCCAACACAAGAGAGACATGGACCTGCTGGAGCTAGCCCAGAGGATGGCTGCAGAGATGATCAGAGGGCTGGAGCACCTCTCCTGTGAAGACAGGCTGAAAGAATTGGGGCTGTTCAGCCTGTAGAAGAGAAGGCTACAGGGACAACTTCTGGCTACATTTCAAGATCTAAAGGGGATCTACAGAAAGGCTGGGGAAAACTGTTTCAAAGGGTTTGTAGTGATGGGATACAGGCAATGGTTTTAAACTGGAGCAGGGTAGGTTTAGGTTGGACATAAGCAGGAAGTTCTTTACAGTCAGAGTGGTCAAACACTGGAAGAGGTTGCTCAGGGGTGTGGTTGAGGCTCAATTGCTGGATACATTCAAGATCAGACTTGATGTGGCCGTGAGCATCCTGATGTAGTTGGAGATGTCTCTGATCACTGAAGAGGGATTGGACAAAATGAACCTTTGAGGATCCCTTCCAACCCCATGCAATCTGTGAATCTTTTATGAAGCCGAATCGCATACACGAGGCACTGAGTTGTTCTACACAGGATCTGATAAATACACATAGAAATTGCTGGACAGATTTCCAATCTAAATCCAGAGAAATATAAAAAAATTGCATAAAATCACCTAAAAATAAAATCACCTGTCATATTGCAGCTTTCACTTGCAACAGCAGTACAAGAGGAGATCAACTTCAACTAACGACGGAACAATAAATACCTTGATCTACACACACTTTTGTGATAATAGTAATGAATATGGAAGATGTCCTGCATGACCTCAGCCATGGGAACGGCTTGGCTAGGGGCTCTGAAAAACAATTCAGACCACTGGGCTGGATAAACAGCTCCTGTGTGCCGAAGACAGCACTTTTCAGGTACAGATATTGTTGTGTTTTCTTCTTGCCCAGTGACTCTGTTCTTCAAGGTGGCCTTAAGCTGCTCTTCAAAACTCTATAGACATAGACAAAATATTTATTTCCTTAACAACAACAAAAAAACCCAAACCACCAAAACCAAACAACCAAAAATAGAGAAATTGTAGAATCATAGAACACATTGGTTGGAAGAGGCCTTTAAAGGTCATCTAGTCCATCTTTTATATCAAATAATGTTGCCTTTACACATATCAAATAAATATATCAAATAAAGTTGCTTTTTTTTTCTGTGAGATCCTGTGCAGGAATGTAGCAAAGAGATTCTTGTTGTATTTTCTGGGACCTACTGTTAGATTGTCTCCTCCTGAAGAATAATTCTGCTTGCTTGTTTGTTAAGGTTGTCCTACAAATCCACTGCTCACAAATTCCTGGCGTGGTTTATGATGCCAGGCAGGAATCCTTTGAGGACACTCAATGTATCAGATTTCACAAGCAAATCCATAACATAAGCACTGTCACTGGTGACTCACCACTCATCCTTCAGGTATGTGGACTTCAGTATGTTTCTCTGGTGCATTCTTGGCAAGGCAGGGTTTGACAGCTGAGAAGCAGTGAGAGCTGATGCAGTTATTTAGTGTTACCACTCCTTTGATATCTCCAATGGTAGCAGGACTGTATCTCATTTGCTTTAGATTGCAGTCCAGTCCAAACCAGCCCCTTCTTTTGCTGGTTGCAGCAGAGAGGCTGGCTTTGCAGATCATCATTATGAGTCTGCATTCTGCTCTGCTAATTCTCCAACAGAGAGCACATCTTCCAGGCGTAAGGCAAAAAGTTGGGCAGTAACCCCATAAGTCACTGGCATCCCCTGTCAGAGCTCAGATTTTGTGGAAAGCAAATGAGACAGTTCTGGTGAAAGGGCTGGGTTGAAAGCTGCTTTCAAATGTACTTCAATATTTTTCAAATGCTCTTACATTGTTTGGCTGCATTTGCATTTCCGATACATTTACTTGCCTGGCAATCCTCCTGCAAACAAAGCTAGGTTCAAGCAATGATATCTACACTCCTTGGTGTTTAAAGGATCTTTGCCTGGGAGTCAAGTTTGTACTGCAGTGAGCAGGGCATTGCACAAATCACACATATGAAAGATTTAAAAGAGTAAAGAGCTCAGAGAGTTTGGGATAAATACACAAAGTTTAGATTCTGGTCCAAACCTCTCTGGTTTGCAAAATGAGCCTGGAAGCATCACAAGAGCAAAGCTCTATTTTTTGTCTCTGGAGTTTCTGGTCATGACAGCAGTTGGGAAGTGACAAGGCTCACACAAACAAGAAAGAATTATGTGGGTCTTCTTAGGACTCATGAAAGGTACGGAGTCAATGTTTAATCTGGACCTCTCAGGGTAGCCCTACCAGTCAGGTTACCTTATCTAGCAGAGTAGCAGCTGTTGTTTATTATTTGTGTTGTGTTTAGCTAGTGCTTTGCTAGGTACTGAGCAAGCTCACCCTAAAATGCTGATCCACACCTGCAAGAGATTGACAAATGGGCAGATGCAAGCCCTGTGAGTTAGCTGCCCTTTCAGCTGAAAAATCTAAATGTTATGAGGATGAAAAGATCAAATTTCTAGCCCACAAAGAGCTTCCATTGTTTTTAAGTGCAATACCCCAGAACTGAAGGATGAATTTTAAACAAATATCAGAAGGAAAATCTGTAGGTTTTTTAAGTACTTCAGCTTCAGACAAGGCTGCAGGCTTTGTGACCAGGAAAGGAGAGAGGAGTCCCTTTCTGCAGTATAAGTACAAGAGTATTTAAATAGGCTGTTATTAACACCAGGCTTTGAGCTGCTGCTGCTTACATAAAAGTACTCTTAAAAAACACTAGCAAGTGTCTCTATTGTAAATGCACCATGAAAATGAGATATGGCTCTCATTCAATCTTTTCAGCCCCCCACTTTGTAGCAGCCTGTTTCCAGAGCTGAACTTTGAAGCTGACCCCTGTCTTTGTGATGGGCCAAACCAAAAGCCAGATCTGAACACCACTGAACTCTGGGAAAGTTCAAATCTATCTTTTGTGGTTCAGGTTGAGCTTTAATCGAAACAGAGCAGTTAGCAATGCAAAACTCTTAAAACCAAAACAAAACAAATGTTTCACGTGAAAAGTCTTGGATTAGGCTGTGTGGCACCAAGTAGTGTTTTTATCCATCACATGATGTCATGTTCCTCTGGCAAACACAAACTGACAGCACGCACATGCTGCTGGTTGAGACACTCCGTGCAGACACTGTGAATTTCACTTTGAGCAGGACACATTATTCACAGAAATACTTCATGCTGTGAGAAAACCCAAAGGCAATCTTACTGCCACTCGGAGCTGAAGGTAGTCTGACATCTTTCAAACTTTCCATGCCCACCCCTAGTAGCACAGTAGCCCAGGGTCTCCTAAAGCTCACTGTCTTGCTGTCTTTGAGTGAAGCTTATGCCTCATTATGTCAGCAGTATGTGGAATATTGCCACTAATCCCTGAAAACATAAAAAAAAAGTCGTGCTGCAGGAACTTGGATTGTGTAAGAGGGCAGGGAATTCCCAGCTAACTCTCCTGCTAAGAGCTTCTGTTTATACTGTAGTTAATACTACAGTGACTGTATTAAAGCAACATGGGTGATCAATGGACAAGGGAAAAGCAAACAAAAGGGAAGGGAACTTAGTTTCAGCATTACTGAACTGCCCAAGTAAAAGAAAATGGGAGACAGGAAGTAGAAAAAGAAATGCAGGGAGGGGAAAATTGTTCAAGCCCCATCATTGGTGTCAGAATGTCACTGTGCACCAGTAAATAGGAAAAGGAGGTCTTGGACAGGGAGATTTACTTGAAGAATCACAGCACACATACAGTAAATAACCAGTAGTTACTCTCCCTGTGGGTTTTATTCTCTTTCTTTTCTGTTATATGTAAGTACTGAACATGTAGGTCATTTTGTGAAATTTTACTTTAGGCTCTGTGTGGACAACTGCCTAAGGTTTCCAAACTTCTTCCTTATGCAAACTAAGCCAGTAATCTTACCAGGCCTATTCCACTATATGGTTTTCTTTCAGCCCTGGACTCAATTTCTAGAGTCCAAATCTCTTCATGACATTTCTGTCCTTTGCTTCCTGTTTGGATGAGAAAACTAAGAGCAACCATGTTTTTGAAGAATCCAGAGTACTTCACAAATGTTTAACTGAGGGTTAGTCCACATTAATTAAGCCTTTCAATTCCCCACTGAGATTAGTCAACTTTAGACTTCAGACAGCAAGGTACAAAGTGTCACCAGACACTGGAACAGGCTTTCCAGGGTGTGGTGGGGTCACCCTCTGCAGGGGTGTTAAAAAAAAAAGGTAGATGTGGCACTTCAAGACATGGTTTTGGGGCCATGGTGGTGTTGGGTTGATGGTTGGACTTGATGATCTTAAAGGTCTTTTCCAACTGACATGATTCTGTGATTCTATTCTATGAAGTGACTTTGCCCAAGATTGCAAGAAAAAATATATGGCACAGCTGGGAACAGAGTCCAAGTCCATTATCTCCTGCTCCATGCTTTAACCTTAAAGTGACATTTCTCACTTTGAACTAGGAGCCACAGAGTATGTGAAAAAATATAGGAAGGGAATGGCAGAGCACTGCTTGTGGTGCCACCTTCCTCTCAGCTTGAACAAAGACAGTAAGAGGTTATTTTATTCATTCTGAATGAATTCTTCTCAGGTTAAAGGATATTCAAATGTTTTCACTTGTTGCCTAGAGGAAATTTTTAGGTCAAACACTTCTTCACTGGTCAAGTTGCAGTTAATTAAAAGAACAACCTTTCTAATTAATCATTCTCTTGCAATATACTGAATTCTACTTATGGCATCTCTCAGGACATACCAGAAAAACAGAGAACAGTAAAAGCTTTATATGCAAAGGAACAAGAGGCTCACATAGATTTTGTAACATTTCTGAAAGAAGATTGCCAGGAATCTACATATTACTTTAGAATTTTCTTTAAAGCAAGAAATAAAGTAGAATGGGAAGAGTGAGCTGCTATTATCCTACACATGATGATGTATTTGCAACAGAGTTGAAAGAATCATGTAGTCTTGTGACATTGGGGTGTCTCGCTGCAGGAAGAACATTGAGGTGCTGGAGCGTGTCCAGAGGACAACTAGGCTGGTGAAGGGCCTGGAGCACATGGCCTGTGAGGAGCATCTGAGAGAGCTGGGGCTGTTCAGTCTGGAGAAGAGGAGGCTGAGGAGAGACCTCATCATTCTCTACAACTACCTGAAGAGAGGTTGGAGTGAGGAGGGGGCAGCCTCTTCTCCTTGGCCACAAGAGACAGAACTAGAGGAAATGGTTACAAGCTCTGCCAGGGGAGGTTTGGGATGGGCATTAGGAAATACTTCTTCACTGGAAGGGTTCTGAGACAGTGGAATGGTCTGCCCAGGGCAGTGATGGAGTCACCATCCCTGAGGGTGTTTAAGCAGCATGTGGACCTGGTGCTTAGGGACATGGTCTAGTGTTGACCATTCAGAACTGGGTCGAGGGCTGGACTGGATGATCTTTGAAGTCTCTTCCAACCAGATCTATTCTGTTGTTCTGTGATTGTGAGAAATATGGCAGAAAACACATGATTATTGACTTGTGCTGATCTTTGTCTGAGTATGGATTACCACAAGTGCTTAGAAATGTGGAGCAGTTAGAAACCAAAAACTGCCTCAGTGTTGACAAAAGTTCTCTGCTTTTGCTATGCAGTTAACCCAATCTCCCATGTTTTCACCTAGGGTACTGCCGTTGGCAGTTTTCCATAATACTGACTTAGACATCAAGGCTATCCTTCAGAAATGCCCTGACCTCAACGTTCTCACAGCTGCCTTCCACTGATGGCCAGAACTTAATGAAACAGCAATGCACAGAGTTTTCTCTGCTGACCACTTCTGATCACACACACGCAGAATCACCAAGGTTGGAAGAGACCTCAAAGATCATCAAGTCCAACCTATCACCACAGACCTCATGACTAAACCTCAGCACCAAGTGCCACATCCAATCCCCTCTTGAACACCTCCAGGGATGGCGACTCCACCACCTCCCTGGGCAGCACATTCCAATGGCTAATGACTGTCTCAGTGAAGAACTTTCTCCTCACCTTGAGCCTAAACTTCCCCTGGTGCCTCTTGAAACTGTGTCCTCTTGTTCTGGTACTGGTTGCCTGGGAGAAGAGACCAACCCCCACCTGGCTACAACCTCCCTTCAGGTAGTTGTAGACAGCAGTAAGGTCTCCCCTGAGCCTCTTCTTCTCTAGGCTAAACAATCCCTCAGCCTCTCCTCATAAGGCTTGTGCTCGAGGCCTCTCCCCAGCCTTGTTGCCCTTCTCTGATATTGAAGCTTGCTCATTGCTGTTTGTTGCTACCATTTTTTCCTGCTCCTGGCCCATCTTTTTCTTTCCTTCTCCCTTTACATACATTCATAGATCTGCTGTGCTCTTTCCCAATTCCTCATGTCCCTAGCCAAGCAGCTGAAAGGCTTCCATCACAGAGATTGAAAACATACTCCATATTAAATGTAACAGAATAGTATAACTGGCAGCTCCTTATTTCAAACACATTCAATTTATATCACAGCTGAGAATAAACAGCAGGAGAAGCAACTTGATGGGTTGCTGGAGGCTGTGGCTACCCTTTCTTGTGGAACATGTCTCTGTCACTTGCTAAATAGGTGCACCATCTGGTGGTAATTTTGGACTCCCATTTGTTCTAAAATTTCCAAATAGCAGTGGTAGAGTTATGTCTGTGGTTGAAGCATTTTTCTTTTTTTCTTTTTTTTCCCCTATATATGTCTGAAAGTCATCAGCTAAGAAAAATTTTGCAGGTACTACTGGTGAATGAGTAGCAAAAATGGCTATGACTTTAAATGAAGATAGTTTCTATGTCTACTATGTGGGGCAAGCATGATTTTATGAGAGGACCACATTGTCCCCTGTGAAACATACATGGAAAGGTTGGAATATTTCATAGACAAAAAATAGATATTAACAATCTTGATACCTAATTAGTGAGTCTAAGCTCCAGGATAGTCAATAAGGACAGTCATGCAGCCAGTTTAAGATCCAAATCACCCTCTGGAAGTTCTTCTCTCTCTTCTTTGACCATACAAGGAATACAGGCTGTAGAAGTTCCTATATTAGACATCTTATGCAAATGCCTGGAGCTATGTGGTATGAAACTGGGCCAAAGAAAAGAAGCGAGGAAGGGGCTCTCCATTTTTCTGCCTTTGTTGTCTGAAGCCCTTCAGTTCAGCAACAGAGAGGCACAAACCACTGCTGCTTCTTGTGCTGTTTCCCTCAGAAACTGCAAAGCCCATGTCAGATGGCACTTTGTGTGGAGGCCTCTTCTGAACACGATGGCTTTCCTGAGTCAAACAGAAAACAAGTTTTCATGTCGTCATGAGGAAATGAGTGACTAGGTAAAAAATAAATCACGATCTGTGAGTAAATTTTGTTTTGTTGTGGCAATTTCCCGGCTTGACACAGTCTGCTCTAACAAGCAAGTCCCCCCAAACACAGACTGGGAGGGAAAGTAACACAAAAAGTCCTGGGTTGAGAGAAGTTTAATGAGATGGTATAATGTAAAATAACCTTAGCCTGTTTCATAGAAAAGCACAGCAAAAGCAGAAGCAAGAGCAGAAGCCAACTATAAAACCACAGCACCCACCCCTCAAGCCTGCAGCCAGCCCAGTGGAAAAGCTCAACTCCTCAAAACCAGAAGCAGCAAGGAGGAAACAGGATGCTTCTCATGATACAATCTGAACTACAAGCCTCATGATACTTTGCTCCAGCCAGCACTTTCATTTTGAAGCTGCCATGATGTCAGCATGGTGTTGAATACTAATCTGCAGATTCAATTGGCTAAACCCATGATAAGCAACTGAACAGGTCTTTCCAGTCTACAACACTTCAGTCCATGTCTGTTGAGACTCTGTCCAGAGACAGAAGTGTCTTCTCCCACTGCAGCAGTGAATGCTCTGGAGTGACAGAAGTCTATCTGAAGACTCCTCAGCCATCTGAGCCCCCTTTTTACATCAAGATTGGTTAAATCATAGAATTGTTTTTGATGGAAGAGACCTTTAAGATCATTAAGTCCAACTGCTAACACAGCACTGTCAGGTCACCACTAAATCATGTTCTTCAGCACCACCTCTCCAAGGCATTTCATTCCTTCTAGGGATAGAGAGTCCCCCCATTTCCCTGGTCAACCTGTTCCAGGCCTTGATAACCCTTCCATGAAAGAAATCCTAGGAATCATCTTTTTTGACACTGTCCCAGAAATCAAAGGTTGAACCTCTGCAGTGGAAAGAGCATTACAGATAGCAACAGACTACGCTTGTGGGTAAAAACTGTCTCCTAGACCCATTTCAATCCTAAGAGCAAATGTGAACAAACAGGTGAGACAGTTTTTACTAGCTGAAGTGCCCATTGACAGCTCAATCTTGTATGCTGGCTTTTGCTATGACTTCTGTACTCTGCAAACCTCTGGGACATGCATTCAAAGTTAAACACTTCCATGATATCTTGTACTTTAAACCAGGACTTATACCAAAGTTAATCACAGGTTGGGTAAACAGCATGACTTAAGTTGTTGTCCAGTTCAAATGCTGAGAGAACATCTACCTCAGCACTACCACTCCAGATTCATTTTTGCAAGCCTAGAATACTAGATGATATAGTTCTCATTCTTGTTTGCTTCATTTCTTTAATTTTCATTTGGTCCTTATATCAGTAACAACAATACTTCACAGTTAGGGACACACAATATGTCAGTACTAAATCAACGGCAGTCACAGGTAATTTAATCCACTGCTAAAAAGTCATGCACAATAGGAAGGAAATTTTGTCAATTAGAAAATAAGATATTTGTCAAACATGATATTCTGGAACACCCCAGCCACTTCATTAGAAAAATAAATTGCTCCTGATGGGAGGCAAGACAGTGAGCAGCATGGATTGTAAAGCTAAACCTGAATGCTAAAACATTTGTTTGCAAACCAAAATGTACAGATCAACAACTGCTGTGTTTTTCCTAGTGTTTGTAAATGCCTCTCCCTGCATGTCAAGCTTTTCAATTTAGAAACAGATGGTTTACCAAACATAAAGTGTCCCAAAGAACAGAGGAGGAAAGGGAGGGATGCTGCTATGCATGTAACTCTGAAGTTTAATGTTATGTTTAGCCTGTCCTGCTTGATGTAGAGGTTGGACTAAATGACCAAACCTATCATCTGCAATTCCAGGGAAGGGATTTTTACAACATAGTTAACCACAGTAGTAAAGCTCAAGGAATCTCCAAAGTCATTGGAACCCCAAGTTATTACAGGATCTCCTACCAGCAGGTTAGCTGCTATCTTGAGCTACCTATCGCTTTACATAAAGGTCTTTCCTTGCCGTGGCATGATTTGGCAGCCCCTACCTGCTTGCAAAGTTGCTTTGTGCTTAAGAACCCAAACGTTGTATAGTTGATTTCCATTTAACTAATCAGGTTTTATTCCAGTCCCTGCTATGAAGTTCAGCCTCAGTTTGAACTTCTGCATGCACTCAAGAGCCAGAAGCCTTTTTACTGTCTGTAAAACCCAGGCTCGAGTGAAAGCAGTGGCAAAATTTCTACTGACTGCAGCAGGACCAGAATTTGGTCCCTGTCATTTTGGATTAAGCCCAACACAGCTTCACTTAATTTTTAATGTTCCTGTTTGAAGCATGCAATATGTTGTAAGTCATTGGCCAACAGGACTGGGGCACTGATAGTATCCAATTCAATCAGCATGCTATGGATCATTTGTGGCCAGAAATTTCATTACAAAGTGACATGAAAATAAAATTACATTAAAGGAACTTGAACGTCCCAAGCACTTTCATTCCAAGTGAGGAAATGCCGAACTAAATGTTGCTATGCAAAGTTAGCCTCATTGTGTTCAAATTATGGTACAGAATCCAATTAAATAATAGCCTAGAATTTGCATACTATCTTTTCCACAGGATCTCTGACTCACTCATCCCAAGGCAGACCAGTAAAGCAACATGGAAAATTTTATCCTGAGTAGCTAAATACAAAGTTGAAAGCAATAGAAAATGAGGATTATTTTTTTTTGTTCCAGTCAGTGTTGAGAAGGAGATGATCAGAGCTCATTATTGACCCTGCCTATAAGGCCACATTATACATGAGAGTAACCTTTTCCACTACAGCTAATTATATATTTATTAGGATAGCTGCAGAATGCCAAAACCCACAAGTACCCAGACCTCTAAAAAAAAAGTTATTTTTTCCCATACCAACACTCTATCAATAGAGTATTCAGTTTAACAAAAAACAAGTTGTGAAGCACAAATGATTAAAGTGGATCCCCACATCTGTCTGTAGTTTCTTAAATGATCTGAGGTTCAAGGTCACCAAAAACCAGTGCATCATGCTGCATGGTGTCTCTTATCAAGCTGTGTGGTGCATTGTGGAACCATATAGCTTGGAATACATACAGAGGCACATGAGAGCCGAGTTCATGAGAAAGAAATACTTGGGGCTCCCTTGAGTTACAGTTCCCTGCATCAACTTGTATCAATGCATTTCACTAATTTGAAATCAAGCACAGCAAAATGGAGATGTTCAGTGTCAGGTGCATCAGGGTTGTTGAGTTTGAAAAGGTCTACGTTAAAAACACCTATTCCAAGAAAACTGTCATATTTATGCATGAAAATTGGACGAAATAGAATTTTAACAGTTCACACTCCCCTCAGGATGGAAATTCCAAATTTCAGTCAGGTCAGCATCTACCATTTCTGATCCAGCTGTGAGCCACACAAAGTTCAGGGGGCAAGACCACCTCTCCTCTGACGACAGGCTGAGGGAGCTGGGGTTGTTCAGCCTGGAAAAGAGAAGACTCCAGGGAGATCTAATACCAGCCTTCCAGTAGTACAGACCTCCCAGAGGAAGATAATAACAATAAGGATGGTGAGGGACCATTTACAAAGGCCTGTAGTGATAGGATAAGGGGTGATGGCTTGAAACTAGAGAAGAGTAGATTTAGGTTGGACATTAGGAGGAAGTTCTTTATTATGAGGGTGGTGGAACACTGGAACAGGTTGCACAGGGAGGTAGCTGAGGCCCCCATCCTTGAAGATATTCAAGGTGAGGCTTGACAGTGCTCTAGGCAACAAGATCTAGTTAAAGATGTCCCTGCTCACTGCAGGGAAATTGGACTAGATGGCCTTTAGAGGTCATTTGCAACCCAAACCATTCTGTAATTCTGTGGTTATGTATTAGTACTACATATAGAATAAGGATATCTGCCTTTCAGAGCAAGCTTGTGGCCAAAGCAGTAAATATTTAAATGGCAACACTAATATTTTCATTTAAGAGAAGTCACATTTTTCTTCAGCCTCATGACACTAGATGTAAAACACAACACAATTTAGATATGCTTAAACTAGACAGTAGCACCTTACAAGAAGAAGTATAGGCTTGAGGTGAGGAGGAAATTCTTCACAGAGAGAGATGTTAGCCGTTGGAATGGGCTGCCCAGGGAGATGGTGAAGTCACCATCCCTGGGGGTGTTCAAAAAGGGATTGGATGTGGCATTTGAAGCCATGGTTTTATAGTCATGAGGTTTTGGGTGACAAGTTGGACTTGATGATCTTTGAGGTCTTTTCCAACCTTACTGATTCTATGATTCTAAGAAGAGAATATAAATTGGGATATATAAGTATTTGTATATTCATGGTTGGAAAATTACTACAAATTATATAGGGTGGGCATTTCTTTTACAGGGAGGCAAAGAGAAAGAGGTAAAGATGAAAAAATTAATCTAGCAAAATTGCATTTTTTTCCTAGTAAAGTCAAACAAAAGTTATTACCGTAAGCTCCTAGTTTACCAATGGTTGTTTAGTCTGAGAAAAAGAGGCTGAAAGAAGATCTTACTGCTCTCTACAACTACCTGAAGGATCTCTTCCCACAAGTCAAAACTGATAGGACAAGAGAAAATGGCACCAAGTTACACCAGGGGAAGTTTATATTGAATATTGGGGAAAACTTCTGTATCAAAAGTGTTATGAAAGACTAGGACAGGCTGCCCAGGAAAGTGGCTGAATCACCATCCCTGGATAGAATAGGATAGAATAGAATAGAATAGAATAGAATAGACCAGGTTGGAAGAGACCTTTGAGATCATCATATCCAACCCATCATCCAACACCATCCACCAATTAAACCATGGCACCAAGCACCCCATCAAGTCTCCTCCTAAACACCTCCAATGATGGTGACTCCACCACCTCCCCGGGCAGCCCATTCCAATGGGCAATCACTTTCTCTATGAAGAATTTCTTCCTAATATCCAGTCTAAGCCTCCCCTGGCACAACTTGAGACTGTGTCCTCTTGTTCTGATGCTGGTTGCCTGGGAGAAGAGACCAGCCCCCGCCTGGTATTTAAAAGATATGGTGCTCAAGGGTATGGTGTAGTACTGCCCTCGTAGAGCTAGGTAATGGTTGCACTTGATGATCTTAAAGGACTTTTTCAATCACAGTGAGTCTGTGATTCACATTTATCTTTTGATCTGTGATTTACAGTGTGTTTTGAAAACACCACTAAAGCCTCCCCCGATCATTATGAGGCTCTGACATCTAAGAAATTTTTAAAATGATGCAGAAATTGTATCCCACAACTTTTCAAACCGATTCACTAAGCTGGACATCCTCTCTCCTCTCAAAACAGGATGTTTCCTTAGTGCAGCAGAATTTCCTTAGAATAGAAAGATATTTTTATCTCTCTAAAAACCTTCAAGAGACAGAAACCTACTAAAATGAAGAGGTCTCAACCTACCACTCTCACAATAGGCTTTCTGCTCAGTCAAAATAACATAAATTCTTAGCACAGTAGTTGTTTCATAACTTTTTTACCAGTTCTTCCCAAGCTCAGATACCACCAGCTGAGAGGTTTATTTTCTTGTTCTGGTGTGGGTTACTGTCATGCCTTGCTACTTGTGATAGTAAAAACCTTATCCAGACTCCTCCAGTCAGAAAGTATGAGCTGTTTGAATCAACTCCTTCATTTCCTCCAAAGATGATGATGCAAACTGAAATAGCCCTCTTGCTTGCACTACCTTTTAACTATTAGATTATCACATCTTCCCCCCCCTGCCCCATTTAGCTTTCCATCAAGCTGAACTGCACTGGAAAAAAAGCTGTCCTCATAAGGCAGTTGCTTTACTGCCTGTAGGCTAACTAATATAAACATGTGGGTCTTTAGGTGGCATGGCCCAGCTTTGTTCCAATGTAACATTTCTATCTTTGTAAGGTAGCTTATGGGATAGTCACTGATAGAACTGAATTCCTTCTGCAATAATACACATCTCCTTGGCCAAGAAGGCAAATGGTATCCTGGGGTACGTTATTAAAAGTGTGTCCATCAGGTATAGGGAGGGTCTCCTCCCACTCTACTCTGACCTGGTGAGACTACACCTGAAACACTGTGTCCAGTTTGGGGCTCCTCAATTCAAGAAAGACAGGAATCTACTGAAGAGGGTTCAACAAAGAGCTATAAGGATGATTGCAGGACTTGAACAACCCTCCTATGAAGAAAGACTGAGAGAACTGGCACTGTTTAGTCTGGAGAAGAGAAGGCTGAGAGGGAACCTTACTAAAGCCTATAAATATCTGAGGGGTGAGTGTCAAGAGGAAGGAGCCAGGCTCTTTTCAGTGGAACCTGATAATAGGACAGGGAATAATGGATATAAGCTAGAACACAGGAAGTTGCACCTCAATGAGAGGAGAAGCTTCTTTACTGTGAAGGTTATGGAGCACTGGAACAGGCTGCCCAGAGACATTGTGGAGACTCCTCTGGAAACATTCAAAGCTAACCTGGATGCATTCCTGTGGAACCTGCCCTAAGTGATCCTGCTCTGGCAGGGCTGTTGGACCCAATGATCTCTGGAGGTCCCTTCCAACCCCTACCATGCTGTGATTCCATGATTTATAAGATAGAACAAATATACCCTGTGTCTTTAAGATTAAGGATATTTTTGTTTCTCCTTCCAGCAACATGTTAGTTGTGAAATGTGCTGGTTGGGGGGAAGGGGGAGGGTGGATGGGGGGGTTGTGGGGGGTGTGGCAGCAGGGGCAGTAAGAGAAGGCTTTGAAATGAATGTTTGCGGCATAATAGATCTTTTCTGCAAAATGAGCACACTGAGGACATCCTCAGATTCTGGATTATTTTTTTTTCACCTCTATTCCAACTGCCCCCCAGTTACCCAGCTGGTTTGGGTGGCAGTTCCCTAGGCATGTCTTATTTTTGTTTCAGCCTACTAGTGAGAAAACTTTCTCTAAATAACCAAGAATAATGCATCTTTTAACACACCACTGTGCTTCTAATAAAAATTACCCTTGCATGAGCCACAGCTCATTAAATTTGCCATGGCATTTATAGTATATCCTACTTTCAGTAAAACACACTTGCAAACGCAATGGCTGCACACTACATCTTGTAAAGCAGACAACAGCTGTCACTCCAAAGTAGCCATATGAGTAATTAAGACCTGGTTTGTATTGGTCCTGTGAGGTCCTAATACAGATATATTCTGATTGAATGCATCCTGTGCACCCCTCTTCTGGCAACCCAGACAGCCTTCTGCACTAGGAAGCTCATACCACCTCCTGGGAAACCACCTCTAATGCTGGACATTTGCTTTGCCGCATCCTAGCACCAAGGCAGATATCCAGTTCAAATTACTGAAAACGACTTTCTTTCTGATCAATTGCTCTAACACTCAAAAGAACCTTGTTTTCTGGGACCAGGTTATATGACAGCAGCAACAACAACAACAAAACCAAACCAACCAACCAACCAACCAAATCCCCCACATTTTTCCACGCTGGGTCCAAAAGGCACCGTGCAACTATGGATCACAGTAATTGACAAATGCCAAAATCAATCATCGCATCTACTGCTAGGACAGAGATGATTACTGCCTTTCCATCGGTGAAGTGTGCACCCTGCTCTGTAGGGCATTTAAAATAATTCAAATCCAGCCCATTTCCCACCCTCCCAACCCCCCTCCAAATCATTTCCAGCTGCACGATCCCCTTCTTTCCCCCCATGTTGTTTTTATTGGCCATAACACAAGTGGGTAAAGATAGCTTTTCCCAGATGTTACAATAATAAACACAGAGTTGGTGTGAGATTTAATTGAATGTTACTGAGCATTAATAGATATATTGAGCTAACAGCATACATTGATCAGAAAAAAAAGAAAAACAAAAAAAAGGAAAAAAAAAAAATTGGAAAAGGAGAGTACCAGAAAAAGAAATGGCAGGAGGGAAGGAAAGGCAAGAAGACAGAAATGTACCTTAGGCACACAGTCTGGATCCATTTATGGTTCCCTTTATTGATTTGCTGATAGCATTAGAGCACAAGTAGGGTTGTAAAGCATTCCTAAGAATGCTGCCTGTCTTCGTGTGTTGCAATTTTTCTGCTCATACTGCGAGTCAACCTTCCCAAGTGGGCCAACTTGTACCATGCTAGACACTACTGTGCTGAAATCATGGATCTGCTCATACACAAATGTGCATTTTTGGAGAATAATGAGCCCACCCTGCTCCTCCCATTTTTGGTAGGAGTTTTTTATGAACTTTTGGCATCTCGGTTAAACCACCATCATAGCCCAGAATAAAAATGACTGGATTTGTATGTGAGCCTGAATCCAAATTTCATTCACCCTATATATGGCCTGAACCAAGAATAATTCACTGACTGACATCCCCTCAGCCTGTATGATGAGATGCCAACTATTTCTCCATGATGCTGTCTCTTACATCTCTTTCATTCTCAGCAGGTCAAGGGAGGTGATTCTCCCTCTCTACTCAGCTCTGGTGAGACACCACCTGCAGTACTGTGTCCAGTTCTGGAGCCCCTATTACAAGAGGAATATGGACATGCTGGAACATGTCCAGAGAAGGGCCACGAGGATGATCAGAGGGCTGGAGCACCTCTCCTATGAGGACAGACTGAAGGAGTTGGGGCTGTCAGTCTGGAGAATTGAAGACTCTCAGGTGACCTAATTGTGGCCTTCCAGTATCTGAAGTGGGCTACAAGAAGGCTGGGGAGGGACTTCTCAGGATATCAGGTAGTGATAGGAGTAGGGGGAATCGAATGAAGCTGGAGGTGGGGAGATTCAGGCTGGAGGTGAGGAGGAAGTTCTTCACCATGAGCGTGATGAAACCCTGGAATGGGTTGTCCAGGGAGGTGGTTGAGGCCCCATCCCTGGAGGTGTTGAAGATGAAGCTGGCTGAGGCTCTGTCCAGCCTGATCTAGTGTGGGGTGTTCCTGCCCATGGCAGGGGCCTTGGAACTAGATGATCCTTGTGGTCCCTTCCAACCCTGACTGATACTATGATTCTATGCCCAATTCCCTTGCTCTCTTAGGCCTGCAGCTGAAACACTGGGATCCAGTGTGGACTTAGTTACCTGTTTACAGTATAAATACAGAAAGAATATTTTTTTTCTTTAATCTCTTTCTTTCAGAAGAAATCTTTCTCCCTTTCTTAATCTTCTTAATCTTAATCTTCTATGTGAAATTATGCAGTTGGAGTGCATGAGTCCATGCTTGTATATAATCCTGATGTTCAACTTCATTTTCTGACTATGTTTCATAAAATAGTGTGTAAAGTCCTCTTCTTCACCTGTGAGTTAATAAAGTCCATGCACAGATTCTGTTACCCTTTAAAACTGTGGTGTCTCTCCCACCCCTGCCCCTTTCTGCAGTCCCTGTAGCACTGCCTGGGGTTGCTGTGGCCAAGGTGTCGTATCCGGCACTTGGATGTGTTAAGCTGTGTTTTTTGAAACGCTGCATTCCTGCCCTGGATTTAGTACTGATAAGAGCAGTCTGCTTACAAATATTTCAGTGGAAATGGTCAATACACAAATAACCAGCCAAAATCATCCCCTTCCAATCAACAACAGCAGTTTCCCTTTGGTTATTGATTCTGACTCCGTACTTCAGAGGTTTGGAGTTACTTGCTTTCAACTGCTGTCATGATCTGTAACTCTCAGAGGTACCTACATGATATAGCTAGTCCTCTGGGGAGGGATAACCCCATGGGCAGGTTGGGGTTTGACCTGCTGGAAAGCAGTTCTGAGGAGAAGGACCCAGCCAGCAATATGCCCTTGTGGCCGAGAAGGCAAATGACATTCTAGGGAGCATTAAGAAGAGTGTGGCCAGCAGCTCAAGGGAGGTTCTCCTCCCCCTCAACTCTGTCCTGGTGAGGCAGCACTTGAGTATTGTGTCCAGTTCTGGGCTCCAAAGTTCAAAAGGGACAGGAAACTACTGGACATAGTCCAATGGAAGGCCAAGAAGATGATTAAGGGATTGGAGCACCTCTCTTACAAGGGGAGGCTGGAAGACCTGCGGTTCTTTAGCCTGGAAAGGCAAAGACTGCGAGAGGATCTTATCAATGCTTATAAATATCCATGGGGCTAGGGTCTTTTCAGTAGTGCCCAGTGATAGGACAAGGACTTATGAGTGCAAACAGGAGGTTTCACTTGAACTTAAGGAGAAACTTCTTAACTTTGAGCATGATGGAGCCCTGCAACAGGCTGCCCAGAGGGGATTTGGAGTCTCCTTCTTGAGAGATTTTCAAAACCTGCCTGGATGCATTCCTGGGCACCCTGCTCTAGGTGACCCTGTTTTAGCTGAGGGGTTGGACTAGATGATTTCTGAAGGTGCCTTCCAACCTCTACAATTCTATGATTCTGTGTGATATGATAGATGGGTCCAACCATCATCTAGGGGAATGGAGAGCAATCCTTAGTGTTAGAGCTCTCTGGCATCAATAACCTGATAGGATGGGAGTCCTTGCCTTCACAAGATTAGGGGCAATTATGTTTCACCAATGGTTATCAATAAAAACAATCGATATATCAATAATCCATTAGTTACCGAATCCATTTGTTTAGAGGTAATCTTTAAAGAGGTATTTCGTTAAAGAGGCTTACAGCAAGATAAGTGGAGGAAAGTGCAAAAGGTGACTTTATGTGAGAAGCTGGCATGAAAACTAGGGATGAGTGTAGGAAGGTACTCATCCTGTACCAGGAAAAGATTAATAAAATAGTAGTGACTTTTCTTTGGGGATAGATAGTTGGCTATACCAACAAAAGCTATACACAGTGCTTGGCTAATTCACCCCATGCTACATCCTTGGTCCAGTTCAAAGCTCTCTGTCACTTTTTGTCTCGGGTTGCTATAAATCTTTCACATCAGCATAAATGCCCTATGCCTAATAGTTGTTACGCTGTCCTCTGAACTATTTCAGTTGTTTTTAACACAGATTCCCAACTATTCTATAGGTGGTACAGCCATCATTCTCTGAAGTACATCTTAGAAAAGATAGCTCAGAAACCACTTGACTTTGCTAACTTACTGGGCATTTCCCTGGCTCAGTAGGATTCCCAGAGGTCACAAAGGAGGGCTTTGGCCCCTGCGTCATGCCTTTTCCTTGCTGCTTGATTGTGTCTGAAAGACTAGCATACTTGAAGCATCAGAGGCAGTGTTGGCAGCAAATACGCAGCTGCTGGAGAGACCTCATGGCCATAGAATCGTAGGATGGCTCAGGTTGGAAGATACCTTTGAGATCATCTACTCCAATGTCCCTGCCATGGGCAGGGATGCTTCATAACTAGACTCAGCTGCTCAAGGCCTCGCCCAACCTGGCCTTGAACATCCCCCATGGAGGAGGCATCAACAACCTCCCTAGGCAGCCAGAGTCTCACCACCCTCATACTGAAGAACTTCTTCCTAAGATCCAGTCCAAACCTACTCTCCCTCAGCTTAAAATCATCCCCCCTTGTTCTATCACTAGACAGTGAAAAGTCTTGTGAAAAGTCCCTCTCCAGCCTTCTTGTAGGATGCCTTCAGGTATAGGAAGGCAGCTATTAGGTACCCTTCTCTAGGCTGAGCAACCTCAGCTGCCTCAACCTGTCCTCATAGCAGAGGTATTCCAGCCCTTGGATCATCTTTGTGTCCCTCCTCTGGACCTGCTGCAACAGCTCTGTGTTCTTCTAATGATGAGGACAACAAAAATGAACACAGTATTCAAGGTGGAGTCTCACAAGAGCAGAGTAAAGGGGCAGAATCACCTCTCTTGACCTGCTGGACACACTCCTCTTGATGCAGCCTAGGATGAAATTTGCCTTCTGGGCAAATTTGTTGGGTATGTCTGGGGATTTGCTTTGAATTTTAAGGGGGGACTGTTGAATTGAGATTCAAATTAGAACAACCATACATCTACGCTTGTCAGTGTTAGTGGTAGAGCCTGTGTCCAGTGCTTAAAGTGTAGGTCCTCTGCTTTTGATGCAGATAGAAAGCAATTGATATCATGCTATCAGAGCTTATTCACCCTCTCCATCCTATGACCTGAGTAACTTGCCATGAGCAAGATGAGTTTTCCTTTGGGGTGAAGTGAAAAACTTGCTTCTCTTGATCCTTTCTTCAATCTGTTTGGGCAGAAGCAAACTCCCGGTTTTGTGTTTCTCTATGTCAGATACAGATGCGTTTTGCTACACACATGGATATTTATGCTTCCAAGTATTTTGTAACTTTAAGTGTGGGGCTTTTTTAAGCTTTGTCCTTTTAAAAGCTTCCCCCCCCCCCCTCTTCCCCCTCCCCACTAGTGTAATAACACCACTTCCCAAACCCTATCCTTTTCCTAGATACTGACCACATCATCTCTGGGTGCTACTCTACTAATAAAACAAAGACATGTGGATTCTGGGCTCTTTTATGGACCTGCATGGAACTCATCTGGCTCAGCTGGCAGGGGTCATGTAAACCTTCTCCATCCGTTAGAGTTTGTGTGGTTTCACACCCAACAAATGTCAAAACAGAACTCAGCTGCAACTGCCAAGTTTTGTCTGTGTTTGGGTTAAGTCATAAAAGAACCCACCAGATTCCACATCAGTCATTTCAGAGCTGCAAGAAATCACCCAGGTTAGGTGAAGAGGTCATGGAGCTGGTGAATATTTTGGCAAATATGGCCTGAAAAACCTGGGGTTTTTTCAAGCTTTCTATTATCTGACAGAAGGTCCATCCTGATGCCACACAAATTTTGTTCCCTGTAGCTCGTATTTTGTATAAAAGCATTGAGAATGAAAGCATAATCCTCTTTGGACATTTGAACTGCATTTACTTGCAAGGCTTCTGAGGATGAAAGGAGTCTCTGATGAAGAGGGTTGTCACTCAGGAGTACAAGGATGGAGCTGATGAGGTGACCTAAGATTCTCAGCTTGAAGAGGAATGGTGAAAACCTTTTCACCAAGAAACTGAAAGATGACACCAGCTCTGGTACCACCCTCTAGAGTGTGCCTCTTCAAGGACATAAGAGACCTCTCAGAAGTTAAGAGGACTTACTGGCTTAAGAGTCAGAGCCTCTTGCATGCCTGAAAACTTTGACAGACCAAGACAACATAGCATGTATCATGGTGGAACGCTTGTCAGCTGTGTATTTTCTGGCAGCAACATAATTTTGAGCATCAACTTAAGCTGGCAAGGAAGCATAGAACCAACCGAGGAGGAGCAGAACTCTGCTTCTAATAGTCCAAACAAGTGACTAGGT
>NW_027145328.1:0-23574 GCF_026170545.1 Melanerpes formicivorus | reverse complement strand
CAATTTGCCATCTGATCTAACTTCTGGAGGCAGTCAAAATGAGCCTTAGAATTCTTCCCTACCTTATTCCTGTGCTGAGATACAGGCTGCTCCAACCTGCTGTAAAATGCTTGATTTCGAGAGTGAGCGAAACTAATGAAAACATTGTTGGGGTAAAACCTAAAGGGAAAGACCTAGCACCAAATCCAATTTGCCATCTGATCTAACTTCTGGAGGCAGTCAAAATGATCCTTAGAATTCTTCCCTACCTTATTCCTGTGCTGAGATACAGGCTGCTCCAACCTGCTGTAAAATGCTTGATTTCGAGAGTGAGCGAAACTAATGAAAACATTGTTGGGGTAAAACCTAAAGGGAAAGACCTAGCACCAAATCCAATTTGCCATCTGATCTAACTTCTGGAGGCAGTCAAAATGAGCCTTAGAATTCTTCCCTACCTTATTCCTGTGCTGAGATACAGGCTGCTCCAACCTGCTGTAAAATGCTTGATTTCGAGAGTGAGCGAAACTAATGAAAACATTGTTGGGGTAAAACCTAAAGGGAAAGACCTAGCACCAAATCCAATTTGCCATCTGATCTAACTTCTGGAGGCAGTCAAAATGAGCCTTAGAATTCTTCCCTACCTTATTCCTGTGCTGAGATACAGGCTGCTCCAACCTGCTGTAAAATGCTTGATTTCCAGAGTGAGCGAAACTAATGAAAACATTGTTGGGGTAAAACCTAAAGGGAAAGACCTAGCACCAAATCCAATTTGCCATCTGATCTAACTTCTGGAGGCAGTCAAAATGAGCCTTAGAATTCTTCCCTACCTTATTCCTGTGCTGAGATACAGGCTGCTCCAACCTGCTGTAAAATGCTTGATTTCGAGAGTGAGCAAAACTAATGAAAACATTGTTGGGGTAAAACCTAAAGGGAAAGACCTAGCACCAAATCCAATTTGCCATCTGATCTAACTTCTGGAGGCAGTCAAAATGAGCCTTAGAATTCTTCCCTACCTTATTCCTGTGCTGAGATACAGGCTGCTCCAACCTGCTGTAAAATGCTTGATTTCGAGAGTGAGCGAAACTAATGAAAACATTGTTGGGGTAAAACCTAAAGGGAAAGACCTAGCACCAAATCCAATTTGCCATCTGATCTAACTTCTGGAGGCAGTCAAAATGAGCCTTAGAATTCTTCCCTACCTTATTCCTGTGCTGAGATACAGGCTGCTCCAACCTGCTGTAAAATGCTTGATTTCCAGACTGAGCGAAACTAATGAAAACATTGTTGGGGTAAAACCTAAAGGGAAAGACCTAGCACCAAATCCAATTTGCCATCTGATCTAACTTCTGGAGGCAGTCAAAATGAGCCTTAGAATTCTTCCCTACCTTATTCCTGTGCTGAGATACAGGCTGCTCCAACCTGCTGTAAAATGCTTGATTTCGAGAGTGAGCGAAACTAATGAAAACATTGTTGGGGTAAAACCTAAAGGGAAAGACCTAGCACCAAATCCAATTTGCCATCTGATCTAACTTCTGGAGGCAGTCAAAATGATCCTTAGAATTCTTCCCTACCTTATTCCTGTGCTGAGATACAGGCTGCTCCAACCTGCTGTAAAATGCTTGATTTCGAGAGTGAGCGAAACTAATGAAAACATTGTTGGGGTAAAACCTAAAGGGAAAGACCTAGCACCAAATCCAATTTGCCATCTGATCTAACTTCTGGAGGCAGTCAAAATGAGCCTTAGAATTCTTCCCTACCTTATTCCTGTGCTGAGATACAGGCTGCTCCAACCTGCTGTAAAATGCTTGATTTCGAGAGTGAGCGAAATTAATGAAAACATTGTTGGGGTAAAACCTAAAGGGAAAGACCTAGCACCAAATCCAATTTGCCATCTGATCTAACTTCTGGAGGCAGTCAAAATGATCCTTAGAATTCTTCCCTACCTTATTCCTGTGCTGAGATACAGGCTGCTCCAACCTGCTGTAAAATGCTTGATTTCGAGAGTGAGCGAAACTAATGAAAACATTGTTGGGGTAAAACCTAAAGGGAAAGACCTAGCACCAAATCCAATTTGCCATCTGATCTAACTTCTGGAGGCAGTCAAAATGATCCTTAGAATTCTTCCCTACCTTATTCCTGTGCTGAGATACAGGCTGCTCCAACCTGCTGTAAAATGCTTGATTTCGAGAGTGAGCGAAACTAATGAAAACATTGTTGGGGTAAAACCTAAAGGGAAAGACCTAGCACCAAATCCAATTTGCCATCTGATCTAACTTCTGGAGGCAGTCAAAATGAGCCTTAGAATTCTTCCCTACCTTATTCCTGTGCTGAGATACAGGCTGCTCCAACCTGCTGTAAAATGCTTGATTTCGAGAGTGAGCGAAACTAATGAAAACATTGTTGGGGTAAAACCTAAAGGGAAAGACCTAGCACCAAATCCAATTTGCCATCTGATCTAACTTCTGGAGGCAGTCAAAATGAGCCTTAGAATTCTTCCCTACCTTATTCCTGTGCTGAGATACAGGCTGCTCCAACCTGCTGTAAAATGCTTGATTTCGAGAGTGAGCGAAATTAATGAAAACATTGTTGGGGTAAAACCTAAAGGGAAAGACCTAGCACCAAATCCAATTTGCCATCTGATCTAACTTCTGGAGGCAGTCAAAATGATCCTTAGAATTCTTCCCTACCTTATTCCTGTGCTGAGATACAGGCTGCTCCAACCTGCTGTAAAATGCTTGATTTCGAGAGTGAGCGAAACTAATGAAAACATTGTTGGGGTAAAACCTAAAGGGAAAGACCTAGCACCAAATCCAATTTGCCATCTGATCTAACTTCTGGAGGCAGTCAAAATGATCCTTAGAATTCTTCCCTACCTTATTCCTGTGCTGAGATACAGGCTGCTCCAACCTGCTGTAAAATGCTTGATTTCGAGAGTGAGCGAAACTAATGAAAACATTGTTGGGGTAAAACCTAAAGGGAAAGACCTAGCACCAAATCCAATTTGCCATCTGATCTAACTTCTGGAGGCAGTCAAAATGAGCCTTAGAATTCTTCCCTACCTTATTCCTGTGCTGAGATACAGGCTGCTCCAACCTGCTGTAAAATGCTTGATTTCGAGAGTGAGCGAAACTAATGAAAACATTGTTGGGGTAAAACCTAAAGGGAAAGACCTAGCACCAAATCCAATTTGCCATCTGATCTAACTTCTGGAGGCAGTCAAAATGAGCCTTAGAATTCTTCCCTACCTTATTCCTGTGCTGAGATACAGGCTGCTCCAACCTGCTGTAAAATGCTTGATTTCGAGAGTGAGCGAAACTAATGAAAACATTGTTGGGGTAAAACCTAAAGGGAAAGACCTAGCACCAAATCCAATTTGCCATCTGATCTAACTTCTGGAGGCAGTCAAAATGAGCCTTAGAATTCTTCCCTACCTTATTCCTGTGCTGAGATACAGGCTGCTCCAACCTGCTGTAAAATGCTTGATTTCGAGAGTGAGCGAAATTAATGAAAACATTGTTGGGGTAAAACCTAAAGGGAAAGACCTAGCACCAAATCCAATTTGCCATCTGATCTAACTTCTGGAGGCAGTCAAAATGATCCTTAGAATTCTTCCCTACCTTATTCCTGTGCTGAGATACAGGCTGCTCCAACCTGCTGTAAAATGCTTGATTTCGAGAGTGAGCGAAACTAATGAAAACATTGTTGGGGTAAAACCTAAAGGGAAAGACCTAGCACCAAATCCAATTTGCCATCTGATCTAACTTCTGGAGGCAGTCAAAATGATCCTTAGAATTCTTCCCTACCTTATTCCTGTGCTGAGATACAGGCTGCTCCAACCTGCTGTAAAATGCTTGATTTCGAGAGTGAGCGAAACTAATGAAAACATTGTTGGGGTAAAACCTAAAGGGAAAGACCTAGCACCAAATCCAATTTGCCATCTGATCTAACTTCTGGAGGCAGTCAAAATGAGCCTTAGAATTCTTCCCTACCTTATTCCTGTGCTGAGATACAGGCTGCTCCAACCTGCTGTAAAATGCTTGATTTCGAGAGTGAGCGAAACTAATGAAAACATTGTTGGGGTAAAACCTAAAGGGAAAGACCTAGCACCAAATCCAATTTGCCATCTGATCTAACTTCTGGAGGCAGTCAAAATGATCCTTAGAATTCTTCCCTACCTTATTCCTGTGCTGAGATACAGGCTGCTCCAACCTGCTGTAAAATGCTTGATTTCGAGAGTGAGCGAAACTAATGAAAACATTGTTGGGGTAAAACCTAAAGGGAAAGACCTAGCACCAAATCCAATTTGCCATCTGATCTAACTTCTGGAGGCAGTCAAAATGAGCCTTAGAATTCTTCCCTACCTTATTCCTGTGCTGAGATACAGGCTGCTCCAACCTGCTGTAAAATGCTTGATTTCGAGAGTGAGCAAAACTAATGAAAACATTGTTGGGGTAAAACCTAAAGGGAAAGACCTAGCACCAAATCCAATTTGCCATCTGATCTAACTTCTGGAGGCAGTCAAAATGAGCCTTAGAATTCTTCCCTACCTTATTCCTGTGCTGAGATACAGGCTGCTCCAACCTGCTGTAAAATGCTTGATTTCGAGAGTGAGCGAAACTAATGAAAACATTGTTGGGGTAAAACCTAAAGGGAAAGACCTAGCACCAAATCCAATTTGCCATCTGATCTAACTTCTGGAGGCAGTCAAAATGATCCTTAGAATTCTTCTCTACCTTATTCCTGTGCTGAGATACAGGCTGCTCCAACCTGCTGTAAAATGCTTGATTTCGAGAGTGAGCGAAACTAATGAAAACATTGTTGGGGTAAAACCTAAAGGGAAAGACCTAGCACCAAATCCAATTTGCCATCTGATCTAACTTCTGGAGGCAGTCAAAATGAGCCTTAGAATTCTTCCCTACCTTATTCCTGTGCTGAGATACAGGCTGCTCCAACCTGCTGTAAAATGCTTCATTTCGAGAGTGAGCGAAACTAATGAAAACATTGTTGGGGTAAAACCTAAAGGGAAAGACCTAGCACCAAATCCAATTTGCCATCTGATCTAACTTCTGGAGGCAGTCAAAATGAGCCTTAGAATTCTTCCCTACCTTATTCCTGTGCTGAGATACAGGCTGCTCCAACCTGCTGTAAAATGCTTGATTTCCAGAGTGAGCGAAACTAATGAAAACATTGTTGGGGTAAAACCTAAAGGGAAAGACCTAGCACCAAATCCAATTTGCCATCTGATCTAACTTCTGGAGGCAGTCAAAATGAGCCTTAGAATTCTTCCCTACCTTATTCCTGTGCTGAGATACAGGCTGCTCCAACCTGCTGTAAAATGCTTGATTTCGAGAGTGAGCGAAACTAATGAAAACATTGTTGGGGTAAAACCTAAAGGGAAAGACCTAGCACCAAATCCAATTTGCCATCTGATCTAACTTCTGGAGGCAGTCAAAATGAGCCTTAGAATTCTTCCCTACCTTATTCCTGTGCTGAGATACAGGCTGCTCCAACCTGCTGTAAAATGCTTGATTTCGAGAGTGAGCGAAACTAATGAAAACATTGTTGGGGTAAAACCTAAAGGGAAAGACCTAGCACCAAATCCAATTTGCCATCTGATCTAACTTCTGGAGGCAGTCAAAATGAGCCTTAGAATTCTTCCCTACCTTATTCCTGTGCTGAGATACAGGCTGCTCCAACCTGCTGTAAAATGCTTGATTTCGAGAGTGAGCGAAATTAATGAAAACATTGTTGGGGTAAAACCTAAAGGGAAAGACCTAGCACCAAATCCAATTTGCCATCTGATCTAACTTCTGGAGGCAGTCAAAATGATCCTTAGAATTCTTCCCTACCTTATTCCTGTGCTGAGATACAGGCTGCTCCAACCTGCTGTAAAATGCTTGATTTCGAGAGTGAGCGAAACTAATGAAAACATTGTTGGGGTAAAACCTAAAGGGAAAGACCTAGCACCAAATCCAATTTGCCATCTGATCTAACTTCTGGAGGCAGTCAAAATGATCCTTAGAATTCTTCCCTACCTTATTCCTGTGCTGAGATACAGGCTGCTCCAACCTGCTGTAAAATGCTTGATTTCGAGAGTGAGCGAAACTAATGAAAACATTGTTGGGGTAAAACCTAAAGGGAAAGACCTAGCACCAAATCCAATTTGCCATCTGATCTAACTTCTGGAGGCAGTCAAAATGAGCCTTAGAATTCTTCCCTACCTTATTCCTGTGCTGAGATACAGGCTGCTCCAACCTGCTGTAAAATGCTTGATTTCGAGAGTGAGCGAAACTAATGAAAACATTGTTGGGGTAAAACCTAAAGGGAAAGACCTAGCACCAAATCCAATTTGCCATCTGATCTAACTTCTGGAGGCAGTCAAAATGAGCCTTAGAATTCTTCCCTACCTTATTCCTGTGCTGAGATACAGGCTGCTCCAACCTGCTGTAAAATGCTTGATTTCGAGAGTGAGCGAAACTAATGAAAACATTGTTGGGGTAAAACCTAAAGGGAAAGACCTAGCACCAAATCCAATTTGCCATCTGATCTAACTTCTGGAGGCAGTCAAAATGAGCCTTAGAATTCTTCCCTACCTTATTCCTGTGCTGAGATACAGGCTGCTCCAACCTGCTGTAAAATGCTTGATTTCGAGAGTGAGCGAAACTAATGAAAACATTGTTGGGGTAAAACCTAAAGGGAAAGACCTAGCACCAAATCCAATTTGCCATCTGATCTAACTTCTGGAGGCAGTCAAAATGAGCCTTAGAATTCTTCCCTACCTTATTCCTGTGCTGAGATACAGGCTGCTCCAACCTGCTGTAAAATGCTTGATTTCGAGAGTGAGCGAAACTAATGAAAACATTGTTGGGGTAAAACCTAAAGGGAAAGACCTAGCACCAAATCCAATTTGCCATCTGATCTAACTTCTGGAGGCAGTCAAAATGATCCTTAGAATTCTTCTCTACCTTATTCCTGTGCTGAGATACAGGCTGCTCCAACCTGCTGTAAAATGCTTGATTTCGAGAGTGAGCGAAACTAATGAAAACATTGTTGGGGTAAAACCTAAAGGGAAAGACCTAGCACCAAATCCAATTTGCCATCTGATCTAACTTCTGGAGGCAGTCAAAATGAGCCTTAGAATTCTTCCCTACCTTATTCCTGTGCTGAGATACAGGCTGCTCCAACCTGCTGTAAAATGCTTCATTTCGAGAGTGAGCGAAACTAATGAAAACATTGTTGGGGTAAAACCTAAAGGGAAAGACCTAGCACCAAATCCAATTTGCCATCTGATCTAACTTCTGGAGGCAGTCAAAATGAGCCTTAGAATTCTTCCCTACCTTATTCCTGTGCTGAGATACAGGCTGCTCCAACCTGCTGTAAAATGCTTGATTTCGAGAGTGAGCGAAACTAATGAAAACATTGTTGGGGTAAAACCTAAAGGGAAAGACCTAGCACCAAATCCAATTTGCCATCTGATCTAACTTCTGGAGGCAGTCAAAATGAGCCTTACAATTCTTCCCTACCTTATTCCTGTGCTGAGATACAGGCTGCTCCAACCTGCTGTAAAATGCTTGATTTCGAGAGTGAGCGAAACTAATGAAAACATTGTTGGGGTAAAACCTAAAGGGAAAGACCTAGCACCAAATCCAATTTGCCATCTGATCTAACTTCTGGAGGCAGTCAAAATGAGCCTTAGAATTCTTCCCTACCTTATTCCTGTGCTGAGATACAGGCTGCTCCAACCTGCTGTAAAATGCTTGATTTCGAGAGTGAGCGAAACTAATGAAAACATTGTTGGGGTAAAACCTAAAGGGAAAGACCTAGCACCAAATCCAATTTGCCATCTGATCTAACTTCTGGAGGCAGTCAAAATGATCCTTAGAATTCTTCCCTACCTTATTCCTGTGCTGAGATACAGGCTGCTCCAACCTGCTGTAAAATGCTTGATTTCGAGAGTGAGCGAAACTAATGAAAACATTGTTGGGGTAAAACCTAAAGGGAAAGACCTAGCACCAAATCCAATTTGCCATCTGATCTAACTTCTGGAGGCAGTCAAAATGAGCCTTAGAATTCTTCCCTACCTTATTCCTGTGCTGAGATACAGGCTGCTCCAACCTGCTGTAAAATGCTTGATTTCGAGAGTGAGCGAAACTAATGAAAACATTGTTGGGGTAAAACCTAAAGGGAAAGACCTAGCACCAAATCCAATTTGCCATCTGATCTAACTTCTGGAGGCAGTCAAAATGAGCCTTAGAATTCTTCCCTACCTTATTCCTGTGCTGAGATACAGGCTGCTCCAACCTGCTGTAAAATGCTTGATTTCGAGAGTGAGCGAAACTAATGAAAACATTGTTGGGGTAAAACCTAAAGGGAAAGACCTAGCACCAAATCCAATTTGCCATCTGATCTAACTTCTGGAGGCAGTCAAAATGATCCTTAGAATTCTTCCCTACCTTATTCCTGTGCTGAGATACAGGCTGCTCCAACCTGCTGTAAAATGCTTGATTTCGAGAGTGAGCGAAACTAATGAAAACATTGTTGGGGTAAAACCTAAAGGGAAAGACCTAGCACCAAATCCAATTTGCCATCTGATCTAACTTCTGGAGGCAGTCAAAATGAGCCTTAGAATTCTTCCCTACCTTATTCCTGTGCTGAGATACAGGCTGCTCCAACCTGCTGTAAAATGCTTGATTTCGAGAGTGAGCGAAACTAATGAAAACATTGTTGGGGTAAAACCTAAAGGGAAAGACCTAGCACCAAATCCAATTTGCCATCTGATCTAACTTCTGGAGGCAGTCAAAATGATCCTTAGAATTCTTCCCTACCTTATTCCTGTGCTGAGATACAGGCTGCTCCAACCTGCTGTAAAATGCTTGATTTCGAGAGTGAGCAAAACTAATGAAAACATTGTTGGGGTAAAACCTAAAGGGAAAGACCTAGCACCAAATCCAATTTGCCATCTGATCTAACTTCTGGAGGCAGTCAAAATGATCCTTAGAATTCTTCCCTACCTTATTCCTGTGCTGAGATACAGGCTGCTCCAACCTGCTGTAAAATGCTTGATTTCGAGAGTGAGCGAAACTAATGAAAACATTGTTGGGGTAAAACCTAAAGGGAAAGACCTAGCACCAAATCCAATTTGCCATCTGATCTAACTTCTGGAGGCAGTCAAAATGAGCCTTAGAATTCTTCCCTACCTTATTCCTGTGCTGAGATACAGGCTGCTCCAACCTGCTGTAAAATGCTTGATTTCGAGAGTGAGCGAAACTAATGAAAACATTGTTGGGGTAAAACCTAAAGGGAAAGACCTAGCACCAAATCCAATTTGCCATCTGATCTAACTTCTGGAGGCAGTCAAAATGAGCCTTAGAATTCTTCCCTACCTTATTCCTGTGCTGAGATACAGGCTGCTCCAACCTGCTGTAAAATGCTTGATTTCCAGAGTGAGCGAAACTAATGAAAACATTGTTGGGGTAAAACCTAAAGGGAAAGACCTAGCACCAAATCCAATTTGCCATCTGATCTAACTTCTGGAGGCAGTCAAAATGAGCCTTAGAATTCTTCCCTACCTTATTCCTGTGCTGAGATACAGGCTGCTCCAACCTGCTGTAAAATGCTTGATTTCGAGAGTGAGCGAAACTAATGAAAACATTGTTGGGGTAAAACCTAAAGGGAAAGACCTAGCACCAAATCCAATTTGCCATCTGATCTAACTTCTGGAGGCAGTCAAAATGAGCCTTAGAATTCTTCCCTACCTTATTCCTGTGCTGAGATACAGGCTGCTCCAACCTGCTGTAAAATGCTTGATTTCGAGAGTGAGCGAAACTAATGAAAACATTGTTGGGGTAAAACCTAAAGGGAAAGACCTAGCACCAAATCCAATTTGCCATCTGATCTAACTTCTGGAGGCAGTCAAAATGATCCTTAGAATTCTTCCCTACCTTATTCCTGTGCTGAGATACAGGCTGCTCCAACCTGCTGTAAAATGCTTGATTTCGAGAGTGAGCGAAACTAATGAAAACATTGTTGGGGTAAAACCTAAAGGGAAAGACCTAGCACCAAATCCAATTTGCCATCTGATCTAACTTCTGGAGGCAGTCAAAATGAGCCTTAGAATTCTTCCCTACCTTATTCCTGTGCTGAGATACAGGCTGCTCCAACCTGCTGTAAAATGCTTGATTTCGAGAGTGAGCGAAACTAATGAAAACATTGTTGGGGTAAAACCTAAAGGGAAAGACCTAGCACCAAATCCAATTTGCCATCTGATCTAACTTCTGGAGGCAGTCAAAATGAGCCTTAGAATTCTTCCCTACCTTATTCCTGTGCTGAGATACAGGCTGCTCCAACCTGCTGTAAAATGCTTGATTTCGAGAGTGAGCGAAACTAATGAAAACATTGTTGGGGTAAAACCTAAAGGGAAAGACCTAGCACCAAATCCAATTTGCCATCTGATCTAACTTCTGGAGGCAGTCAAAATGATCCTTAGAATTCTTCCCTACCTTATTCCTGTGCTGAGATACAGGCTGCTCCAACCTGCTGTAAAATGCTTGATTTCGAGAGTGAGCAAAACTAATGAAAACATTGTTGGGGTAAAACCTAAAGGGAAAGACCTAGCACCAAATCCAATTTGCCATCTGATCTAACTTCTGGAGGCAGTCAAAATGAGCCTTAGAATTCTTCCCTACCTTATTCCTGTGCTGAGATACAGGCTGCTCCAACCTGCTGTAAAATGCTTGATTTCGAGAGTGAGCGAAACTAATGAAAACATTGTTGGGGTAAAACCTAAAGGGAAAGACCTAGCACCAAATCCAATTTGCCATCTGATCTAACTTCTGGAGGCAGTCAAAATGAGCCTTAGAATTCTTCCCTACCTTATTCCTGTGCTGAGATACAGGCTGCTCCAACCTGCTGTAAAATGCTTGATTTCCAGAGTGAGCGAAACTAATGAAAACATTGTTGGGGTAAAACCTAAAGGGAAAGACCTAGCACCAAATCCAATTTGCCATCTGATCTAACTTCTGGAGGCAGTCAAAATGATCCTTAGAATTCTTCCCTACCTTATTCCTGTGCTGAGATACAGGCTGCTCCAACCTGCTGTAAAATGCTTGATTTCGAGAGTGAGCAAAACTAATGAAAACATTGTTGGGGTAAAACCTAAAGGGAAAGACCTAGCACCAAATCCAATTTGCCATCTGATCTAACTTCTGGAGGCAGTCAAAATGATCCTTAGAATTCTTCCCTACCTTATTCCTGTGCTGAGATACAGGCTGCTCCAACCTGCTGTAAAATGCTTGATTTCGAGAGTGAGCGAAACTAATGAAAACATTGTTGGGGTAAAACCTAAAGGGAAAGACCTAGCACCAAATCCAATTTGCCATCTGATCTAACTTCTGGAGGCAGTCAAAATGAGCCTTAGAATTCTTCTCTACCTTATTCCTGTGCTGAGATACAGGCTGCTCCAACCTGCTGTAAAATGCTTGATTTCGAGAGTGAGCGAAACTAATGAAAACATTGTTGGGGTAAAACCTAAAGGGAAAGACCTAGCACCAAATCCAATTTGCCATCTGATCTAACTTCTGGAGGCAGTCAAAATGATCCTTAGAATTCTTCCCTACCTTATTCCTGTGCTGAGATACAGGCTGCTCCAACCTGCTGTAAAATGCTTGATTTCGAGAGTGAGCGAAACTAATGAAAACATTGTTGGGGTAAAACCTAAAGGGAAAGACCTAGCACCAAATCCAATTTGCCATCTGATCTAACTTCTGGAGGCAGTCAAAATGAGCATTTGAATTCTTCCCTACCTTATTCCTGTGCTGAGATACAGGCTGCTCCAACCTGCTGTAAAATGCTTGATTTCGAGAGTGAGCGAAACTAATGAAAACATTGTTGGGGTAAAACCTAAAGGGAAAGACCTAGCACCAAATCCAATTTGCCATCTGATCTAACTTCTGGAGGCAGTCAAAATGATCCTTAGAATTCTTCCCTACCTTATTCCTGTGCTGAGATACAGGCTGCTCCAACCTGCTGTAAAATGCTTGATTTCGAGAGTGAGCGAAACTAATGAAAACATTGTTGGGGTAAAACCTAAAGGGAAAGACCTAGCACCAAATCCAATTTGCCATCTGATCTAACTTCTGGAGGCAGTCAAAATGAGCCTTAGAATTCTTCCCTACCTTATTCCTGTGCTGAGATACAGGCTGCTCCAACCTGCTGTAAAATGCTTGATTTCGAGAGTGAGCGAAACTAATGAAAACATTGTTGGGGTAAAACCTAAAGGGAAAGACCTAGCACCAAATCCAATTTGCCATCTGATCTAACTTCTGGAGGCAGTCAAAATGAGCCTCAGAATTCTTCCCTACCTTATTCCTGTGCTGAGATACAGGCTGCTCCAACCTGCTGTAAAATGCTTGATTTCGAGAGTGAGCGAAACTAATGAAAACATTGTTGGGGTAAAACCTAAAGGGAAAGACCTAGCACCAAATCCAATTTGCCATCTGATCTAACTTCTGGAGGCAGTCAAAATGAGCCTTAGAATTCTTCCCTACCTTATTCCTGTGCTGAGATACAGGCTGCTCCAACCTGCTGTAAAATGCTTGATTTCGAGAGTGAGCAAAACTAATGAAAACATTGTTGGGGTAAAACCTAAAGGGAAAGACCTAGCACCAAATCCAATTTGCCATCTGATCTAACTTCTGGAGGCAGTCAAAATGAGCCTTAGAATTCTTCCCTACCTTATTCCTGTGCTGAGATACAGGCTGCTCCAACCTGCTGTAAAATGCTTGATTTCGAGAGTGAGCGAAACTAATGAAAACATTGTTGGGGTAAAACCTAAAGGGAAAGACCTAGCACCAAATCCAATTTGCCATCTGATCTAACTTCTGGAGGCAGTCAAAATGAGCCTTAGAATTCTTCCCTACCTTATTCCTGTGCTGAGATACAGGCTGCTCCAACCTGCTGTAAAATGCTTGATTTCCAGAGTGAGCGAAACTAATGAAAACATTGTTGGGGTAAAACCTAAAGGGAAAGACCTAGCACCAAATCCAATTTGCCATCTGATCTAACTTCTGGAGGCAGTCAAAATGAGCCTTAGAATTCTTCCCTACCTTATTCCTGTGCTGAGATACAGGCTGCTCCAACCTGCTGTAAAATGCTTGATTTCGAGAGTGAGCGAAACTAATGAAAACATTGTTGGGGTAAAACCTAAAGGGAAAGACCTAGCACCAAATCCAATTTGCCATCTGATCTAACTTCTGGAGGCAGTCAAAATGAGCCTTAGAATTCTTCCCTACCTTATTCCTGTGCTGAGATACAGGCTGCTCCAACCTGCTGTAAAATGCTTGATTTCGAGAGTGAGCGAAACTAATGAAAACATTGTTGGGGTAAAACCTAAAGGGAAAGACCTAGCACCAAATCCAATTTGCCATCTGATCTAACTTCTGGAGGCAGTCAAAATGATCCTTAGAATTCTTCCCTACCTTATTCCTGTGCTGAGATACAGGCTGCTCCAACCTGCTGTAAAATGCTTGATTTCGAGAGTGAGCGAAACTAATGAAAACATTGTTGGGGTAAAACCTAAAGGGAAAGACCTAGCACCAAATCCAATTTGCCATCTGATCTAACTTCTGGAGGCAGTCAAAATGATCCTTAGAATTCTTCCCTACCTTATTCCTGTGCTGAGATACAGGCTGCTCCAACCTGCTGTAAAATGCTTGATTTCGAGAGTGAGCGAAACTAATGAAAACATTGTTGGGGTAAAACCTAAAGGGAAAGACCTAGCACCAAATCCAATTTGCCATCTGATCTAACTTCTGGAGGCAGTCAAAATGAGCCTTAGAATTCTTCCCTACCTTATTCCTGTGCTGAGATACAGGCTGCTCCAACCTGCTGTAAAATGCTTGATTTCGAGAGTGAGCGAAACTAATGAAAACATTGTTGGGGTAAAACCTAAAGGGAAAGACCTAGCACCAAATCCAATTTGCCATCTGATCTAACTTCTGGAGGCAGTCAAAATGATCCTTAGAATTCTTCCCTACCTTATTCCTGTGCTGAGATACAGGCTGCTCCAACCTGCTGTAAAATGCTTGATTTCGAGAGTGAGCGAAACTAATGAAAACATTGTTGGGGTAAAACCTAAAGGGAAAGACCTAGCACCAAATCCAATTTGCCATCTGATCTAACTTCTGGAGGCAGTCAAAATGATCCTTAGAATTCTTCCCTACCTTATTCCTGTGCTGAGATACAGGCTGCTCCAACCTGCTGTAAAATGCTTGATTTCGAGAGTGAGCGAAACTAATGAAAACATTGTTGGGGTAAAACCTAAAGGGAAAGACCTAGCACCAAATCCAATTTGCCATCTGATCTAACTTCTGGAGGCAGTCAAAATGAGCCTTAGAATTCTTCCCTACCTTATTCCTGTGCTGAGATACAGGCTGCTCCAACCTGCTGTAAAATGCTTGATTTCGAGAGTGAGCGAAACTAATGAAAACATTGTTGGGGTAAAACCTAAAGGGAAAGACCTAGCACCAAATCCAATTTGCCATCTGATCTAACTTCTGGAGGCAGTCAAAATGATCCTTAGAATTCTTCCCTACCTTATTCCTGTGCTGAGATACAGGCTGCTCCAACCTGCTGTAAAATGCTTGATTTCGAGAGTGAGCGAAACTAATGAAAACATTGTTGGGGTAAAACCTAAAGGGAAAGACCTAGCACCAAATCCAATTTGCCATCTGATCTAACTTCTGGAGGCAGTCAAAATGAGCCTTAGAATTCTTCCCTACCTTATTCCTGTGCTGAGATACAGGCTGCTCCAACCTGCTGTAAAATGCTTGATTTCGAGAGTGAGCGAAACTAATGAAAACATTGTTGGGGTAAAACCTAAAGGGAAAGACCTAGCACCAAATCCAATTTGCCATCTGATCTAACTTCTGGAGGCAGTCAAAATGAGCCTTAGAATTCTTCCCTACCTTATTCCTGTGCTGAGATACAGGCTGCTCCAACCTGCTGTAAAATGCTTGATTTCGAGAGTGAGCGAAACTAATGAAAACATTGTTGGAGTAAAACCTAAAGGGAAAGACCTAGCACCAAATCCAATTTGCCATCTGATCTAACTTCTGGAGGCAGTCAAAATGATCCTTAGAATTCTTCCCTACCTTATTCCTGTGCTGAGATACAGGCTGCTCCAACCTGCTGTAAAATGCTTGATTTCGAGAGTGAGCGAAACTAATGAAAACATTGTTGGGGTAAAACCTAAAGGGAAAGACCTAGCACCAAATCCAATTTGCCATCTGATCTAACTTCTGGAGGCAATCAAAATGAGCCTTAGAATTCTTCCCTACCTTATTCCTGTGCTGAGATACAGGCTGCTCCAACCTGCTGTAAAATGCTTGATTTCGAGAGTGAGCGAAACTAATGAAAACATTGTTGGGGTAAAACCTAAAGGGAAAGACCTAGCACCAAATCCAATTTGCCATCTGATCTAACTTCTGGAGGCAGTCAAAATGAGCCTTAGAATTCTTCCCTACCTTATTCCTGTGCTGAGATACAGGCTGCTCCAACCTGCTGTAAAATGCTTGCTTTCGAGAGTGAGCGAAACTAATGAAAACATTGTTGGGGTAAAACCTAAAGGGAAAGACCTAGCACCAAATCCAATTTGCCATCTGATCTAACTTCTGGAGGCAGTCAAAATGATCCTTAGAATTCTTCCCTACCTTATTCCTGTGCTGAGATACAGGCTGCTCCAACCTGCTGTAAAATGCTTGATTTCGAGAGTGAGCGAAACTAATGAAAACATTGTTGGGGTAAAACCTAAAGGGAAAGACCTAGCACCAAATCCAATTTGCCATCTGATCTAACTTCTGGAGGCAGTCAAAATGATCCTTAGAATTCTTCCCTACCTTATTCCTGTGCTGAGATACAGGCTGCTCCAACCTGCTGTTAAAATGCTTGATTTCGAGAGTGAGCGAAACTAATGAAAACATTGTTGGGGTAAAACCTAAAGGGAAAGACCTAGCACCAAATCCAATTTGCCATCTGATCTAACTTCTGGAGGCAGTCAAAATGAGCCTTAGAATTCTTCCCTACCTTATTCCTGTGCTGAGATACAGGCTGCTCCAACCTGCTGTAAAATGCTTGATTTCGAGAGTGAGCGAAACTAATGAAAACATTGTTGGGGTAAAACCTAAAGGGAAAGACCTAGCACCAAATCCAATTTGCCATCTGATCTAACTTCTGGAGGCAGTCAAAATGAGCCTTAGAATTCTTCCCTACCTTATTCCTGTGCTGAGATACAGGCTGCTCCAACCTGCTGTAAAATGCTTGATTTCCAGAGTGAGCGAAACTAATGAAAACATTGTTGGGGTAAAACCTAAAGGGAAAGACCTAGCACCAAATCCAATTTGCCATCTGATCTAACTTCTGGAGGCAGTCAAAATGAGCCTTAGAATTCTTCCCTACCTTATTCCTGTGCTGAGATACAGGCTGCTCCAACCTGCTGTAAAATGCTTGATTTCGAGAGTGAGCGAAACTAATGAAAACATTGTTGGGGTAAAACCTAAAGGGAAAGACCTAGCACCAAATCCAATTTGCCATCTGATCTAACTTCTGGAGGCAGTCAAAATGAGCCTTAGAATTCTTCCCTACCTTATTCCTGTGCTGAGATACAGGCTGCTCCAACCTGCTGTAAAATGCTTGATTTCGAGAGTGAGCGAAACTAATGAAAAACATTGTTGGGGTAAAACCTAAAGGGGAAAGACCTAGCACCAAATCCAATTTGCCATCTGATCTAACTTCTGGAGGCAGTCAAAATGAGCCTTAGAATTCTTCCCTACCTTATTCCTGTGCTGAGATACAGGCTGCTCCAACCTGCTGTAAAATGCTTGATTTCGAGAGTGAGCGAAACTAATGAAAACATTGTTGGGGTAAAACCTAAAGGGAAAGACCTAGCACCAAATCCAATTTGCCATCTGATCTAACTTCTGGAGGCAGTCAAAATGAGCCTTAGAATTCTTCCCTACCTTATTCCTGTGCTGAGATACAGGCTGCTCCAACCTGCTGTAAAATGCTTGATTTCCAGAGTGAGCGAAACTAATGAAAACATTGTTGGGGTAAAACCTAAAGGGAAAGACCTAGCACCAAATCCAATTTGCCATCTGATCTAACTTCTGGAGGCAGTCAAAATGAGCCTTAGAATTCTTCCCTACCTTATTCCTGTGCTGAGATACAGGCTGCTCCAACCTGCTGTAAAATGCTTGATTTCGAGAGTGAGCGAAACTAATGAAAACATTGTTGGGGTAAAACCTAAAGGGAAAGACCTAGCACCAAATCCAATTTGCCATCTGATCTAACTTCTGGAGGCAGTCAAAATGAGCCTTAGAATTCTTCCCTACCTTATTCCTGTGCTGAGATACAGGCTCTTCCAACCTGCTGTAAAATGCTTGATTTCGAGAGTGAGCGAAACTAATGAAAAACATTGTTGGGGTAAAACCTAAAGGGGAAAGACCTAGCACCAAATCCAATTTGCCATCTGATCTAACTTCTGGAGGCAGTCAAAATGAGCCTTAGAATTCTTCCCTACCTTATTCCTGTGCTGAGATACAGGCTGCTCCAACCTGCTGTAAAATGCTTGATTTCGAGAGTGAGCGAAACTAATGAAAACATTGTTGGGGTAAAACCTAAAGGGAAAGACCTAGCACCAAATCCAATTTGCCATCTGATCTAACTTCTGGAGGCAATCAAAATGATCCTTAGAATTCTTCCCTACCTTATTCCTGTGCTGAGATACAGGCTGCTCCAACCTGCTGTAAAATGCTTGATTTCGAGAGTGAGCGAAACTAATGAAAACATTGTTGGGGTAAAACCTAAAGGGAAAGACCTAGCACCAAATCCAATTTGCCATCTGATCTAACTTCTGGAGGCAGTCAAAATGATCCTTAGAATTCTTCCCTACCTTATTCCTGTGCTGAGATACAGGCTGCTCCAACCTGCTGTAAAATGCTTGATTTCCAGAGTGAGCGAAACTAATGAAAACATTGTTGGGGTAAAACCTAAAGGGAAAGACCTAGCACCAAATCCAATTTGCCATCTGATCTAACTTCTGGAGGCAGTCAAAATGAGCCTTAGAATTCTTCCCTACCTTATTCCTGTGCTGAGATACAGGCTGCTCCAACCTGCTGTAAAATGCTTGATTTCGAGAGTGAGCGAAACTAATGAAAACATTGTTGGGGTAAAACCTAAAGGGAAAGACCTAGCACCAAATCCAATTTGCCATCTGATCTAACTTCTGGAGGCAGTCAAAATGAGCCTTAGAATTCTTCCCTACCTTATTCCTGTGGCTGAGATACAGGCTGCTCCAACCTGCTGTAAAAATGCTTGATTTCGAGAGTGAGCGAAACTAATGAAAACATTGTTGGGGTAAAACCTAAAGGGAAAGACCTAGCACCAAATCCAATTTGCCATCTGATCTAACTTCTGGAGGCAGTCAAAATGATCCTTAGAATTCTTCCCTACCTTATTCCTGTGCTGAGATACAGGCTGCTCCAACCTGCTGTAAAATGCTTGATTTCGAGAGTGAGCGAAACTAATGAAAACATTGTTGGGGTAAAAACCTAAAGGGAAAGACCTAGCACCAAATCCAATTTGCCATCTGATCTAACTTCTGGAGGCAGTCAAAATGATCCTTAGAATTCTTCCCTACCTTATTCCTGTGCTGAGATACAGGCTGCTCCAACCTGCTGTAAAATGCTTGATTTTCGAGAGTGAGCGAAACTAATGAAAACATTGTTGGGGTAAAACCTAAAGGGAAAGACCTAGCACCAAATCCAATTTGCCATCTGATCTAACTTCTGGAGGCAGTCAAAATGAGCCTTAGAATTCTTCCCTACCTTATTCCTGTGCTGAGATACAGGCTGCTCCAACCTGCTGTAAAATGCTTGATTTCCAGAGTGAGCGAAACTAATGAAAACATTGTTGGGGTAAAACCTAAAGGGAAAGACCTAGCACCAAATCCAATTTGCCATCTGATCTAACTTCTGGAGGCAGTCAAAATGAGCCTTAGAATTCTTCCCTACCTTATTCCTGTGCTGAGATACAGGGCTGCTCCAACCTGCTGTAAAATGCTTGATTTCGAGAGTGAGCGAAACTAATGAAAACATTGTTGGGGTAAAACCTAAAGGGAAAGACCTAGCACCAAATCCATTTGCCATCTGATCTAACTTCTGGAGGCAGTCAAAATGAGCCTTAGAATTCTTCCCTACCTTATTCCTGTGCTGAGATACAGGCTGCTCCAACCTGCTGTAAAATGCTTGATTTCGAGAGTGAGCGAAACTAATGAAAACATTCTTGGGGTAAAACCTAAAGGGAAAGACCTAGCACCAAATCCAATTTGCCATCTGATCTAACTTCTGGAGGCAGTCAAAATGAGCCTTAGAATTCTTCCCTACCTTATTCCTGTGCTGAGATACAGGCTGCTCCAACCTGCTGTAAAAATGCTTGATTTCGAGAGTGAGCGAAACTAATGAAAACATTGTTGGGGTAAAACCTAAAGGGAAAGACCTAGCACCAAATCCAATTTGCCATCTGATCTAACTTCTGGAGGCAGTCAAAATGAGCCTTAGAATTCTTCCCTACCTTATTCCTGTGCTGAGATACAGGCTGCTCCAACCTGCTGTAAAATGCTTGATTTCGAGAGTGAGCGAAACTAATGAAAACATTGTTGGGGTAAAACCTAAAGGGGAAGAGACCTAGCACCAAATCCAATTTGCCATCTGATCTAACTTCTGGAGGCAGTCAAAATGATCCTTAGAATTCTTCCCTACCTTATTCCTGTGCTGAGATACAGGCTGCTCCAACCTGCTGTAAAATGCTTGATTTCGAGAGTGAGCGAAACTAATGAAAACATTGTTGGGGTAAAACCTAAAGGGAAAGACCTAGCACCAAATCCCAATTTGCCATCTGATCTAACTTCTGGAGGCAGTCAAAATGATCCTTAGAATTCTTCCCTACCTTATTCCTGTGCTGAGATACAGGCTGCTCCAACCTGCTGTAAAATGCTTGATTTCGAGAGTGAGCGAAACTAATGAAAACATTGTTGGGGTAAAACCTTAAGGGAAAGACCTAGCACCCAAATCCAATTTGCCATCTGATCTAACTTCTGGAGGCAGTCAAAATGATCCTTAGAATTCTTCCCTACCTTATTCCTGTGCTGAGATACAGGCTGCCTCCAACCTGCTGTAAAATGCTTGATTTCGAGAGTGAGCGAAACTAATGAAAACATTGTTGGGGTAAAACCTAAAGGGAAAGACCTAGCACCAAATCCAATTTGCCATCTGATCTAACTTCTGGAGGCAGTCAAAATGATCCTTAGAATTCTTCCCTACCTTATTCCTGTGCTGAGATACAGGCTGCTCCAACCTGCTGTAAAATGCTTGATTTCGAGAGTGAGCGAAACTAATGAAAACATTGTTGGGGTAAAACCTAAAGGGAAAGACCTAGCACCAAATCCAATTTGCCATCTGATCTAACTTCTGGAGGCAGTCAAAATGATCCTTAGAATTCTTCCCTACCTTATTCCTGTGCTGAGATACAGGCTGCTCCAACCTGCTGTAAAATGCTTGATTTCAAGAGTGAGCGAAACTAATGAAAACATTGTTGGGGTAAGACCTAAAGGGAAAGACCTAGCACCAAATCCAATTTGCCATCTGATCTAACTTCTGGAGGCAGTCAAAATGAGCCTTAGAATTCTTCCCTACCTTATTCCTGTGCTGAGATACAGGCTGCTCCAACCTGCTGTAAAATGCTTGATTTCGAGAGTGAGCGAAACTAATGAAAACATTGTTGGGGTAAAACCTAAAGGGAAAGACCTAGCACCAAATCCAATTTGCCATCTGATCTAACTTCTGGAGGCAGTCAAAATGATCCTTAGAATTCTTCCCTACCTTATTCCTGTGCTGAGATACAGGCTGCTCCAACCTGCTGTAAAATGCTTGATTTCGAGAGTGAGCGAAACTAATGAAAACATTGTTGGGGTAAAACCTAAAGGGAAAGACCTAGCACCAAATCCAATTTGCCATCTGATCTAACTTCTGGAGGCAGTCAAAATGATCCTTAGAATTCTTCCCTACCTTATTCCTGTGCTGAGATACAGGCTGCTCCAACCTGCTGTAAAATGCTTGATTTCGAGAGTGAGCGAAACTAATGAAAACATTGTTGGGGTAAAACCTAAAGGGAAAGACCTAGCACCAAATCCAATTTGCCATCTGATCTAACTTCTGGAGGGCAATCAAAATGATCCTTAGAATTCTTCCCTACCTTATTCCTGTGCTGAGATAGCAGGCTGCTCCAACCTGCTGTAAAATGCTTGATTTCGAGAGTGAGCGAAACTAATGAAAACATTGTTGGGGGTAAAACCTAAAGGGAAAGACCTAGCACCAAATCCAATTTGCCATCTGATCTAACTTCTGGAGGCAGTCAAAATGAGCCTTAGAATTCTTCCCTACCTTATTCCTGTGCTGAGATACAGGCTGCTCCAACCTGCTGTAAAATGCTTGATTTCGAGAGTGAGCGAAACTAATGAAAACATTGTTGGGGTAAAACCTAAAGGGAAAGACCTAGCACCAAATCCAATTTGCCATCTGATCTAACTTCTGGAGGCAGTCAAAATGATCCTTAGAATTCTTCCCTACCTTATTCCTGTGCTGAGATACAGGCTGCTCCAACCTGCTGTAAAATGCTTGATTTCGAGAGTGAGCGAAACTAATGAAAACATTGTTGGGGTAAAACCTAAAGGGAAAGAGCCTAGCACCAAATCCAATTTGCCATCTGATCTAACTTCTGGAGGCAGTCAAAATGAGCCTTAGAATTCTTCCCCTACCTTATTCCTGTGCTGAGATACAGGCTGCTCCAACCTGCTGTAAAATGCTTGATTTCGAGAGTGAGCGAAACTAATGAAAACATTGTTGGGGTAAAACCTAAAGGAAAGACCTAGCACCAAATCCAATTTGCCATCTGATCTAACTTCTGGAGGCAGTCAAAATGAGCCTTAGAATTCTTCCCTACCTTATTCCTGTGCTGAGATACAGGCAGCTCCAACCTGCTGTAAAATGCTTGATTTCGAGAGTGAGCGAAACTAATGAAAACATTGTTGGGGTAAAACCTAAAGGGAAAGACCTAGCACCAAATCCAATTTGCCATCTGATCTAACTTCTGGAGGCAGTCAAAATGATCCTTAGAATTCTTCCCTACCTTATTCCTGTGCTGAGATACAGGCAGCTCCAACCTGCTGTAAAATGCTTGATTTCGAGAGTTGAGCGAAACTAATGAAAACATTGTTGGGGTAAAACCTAAAGGGAAAGACCTAGCACCAAATCCAATTTGCCATCTGATCTAACTTCTGGAGGCAGTCAAAATGATCCTTAGAATTCTTCCCTACCTTATTCCTGTGCTGAGATACAGGCTGCTCCAACCTGCTGTAAAATGCTTGATTTCGAGAGTGAGCGAAACTAATGAAAACATTGTTGGGGTAAAACCTAAAGGGAAAGACCTAGCACCAAATCCAATTTGCCATCTGATCTAACTTCTGGAGGCAGTCAAAATGAGCCTTAGAATTCTTCCCTACCTTATTCCTGTGCTGAGATACAGGCTGCTCCAACCTGCTGTAAAATGCTTGATTTCGAGAGTGAGCGAAACTAATGAAAACATTGTTGGGGTAAAACCTAAAGGGAAAGACCTAGCACCAAATCCAATTTGCCATCTGATCTAACTTCTGGAGGCAGTCAAAATGAGCCTTAGAATTCTTCCCTACCTTATTCCTGTGCTGAGATACAGGCTGCTCCAACCTGCTGTAAAATGCTTGATTTCGAGAGTGAGCGAAACTAATGAAAACATTGTTGGGGTAAAACCTAAAGGGAAAGACCTAGCACCAAATCCAATTTGCCATCTGATCTAACTTCTGGAGGCAGTCAAAATGAGCCTTAGAATTCTTCCCTACCTTATTCCTGTGCTGAGATACAGGCTGCTCCAACCTGCTGTAAAATGCTTGATTTCGAGAGTGAGCGAAACTAATGAAAACATTGTTGGGGTAAAACCTAAAGGGAAAGACCTAGCACCAAATCCAATTTGCCATCTGATCTAACTTCTGGAGGCAGTCAAAATGAGCCTTAGAATTCTTCCCTACCTTATTCCTGTGCTGAGATACAGGCTGCTCCAACCTGCTGTAAAATGCTTGATTTCGAGAGTGAGCGAAACTAATGAAAACATTGTTGGGGTAAAACCTAAAGGGAAAGACCTAGCACCAAATCCAATTTGCCATCTGATCTAACTTCTGGAGGCAGTCAAAATGAGCCTTAGAATTCTTCCCTACCTTATTCCTGTGCTGAGATACAGGCTGCTCCAACCTGCTGTAAAATGCTTGATTTCGAGAGTGAGCGAAACTAATGAAAACATTGTTGGGGTAAAACCTAAAGGGAAAGACCTAGCACCAAATCCAATTTGCCATCTGATCTAACCTTCTGGAGGCAGTCAAAAATGAGCCTTAGAATTCTTCCCTACCTTATTCCCTGTGCTTGAGATACAGGCTGCTCCAACCTGCTGTAAAAATGCTTG
>NW_027145327.1:0-23599 GCF_026170545.1 Melanerpes formicivorus | reverse complement strand
ACCCCAGTCCCCGCCCCAGGCCAGTCCTGGTCCCAGCCCTGCCCCAGCCCTGCCCCAGCCCTGCCCCAGTCCTACCCCAGCCCTAGCCCCAGCCCCAGCCCCAGCTTCTCCCAGCCCCAGTCCTGCCCCAGCCCCGGCCCCAGCCACAGCCCCAGCCCCAGCCCAGCCATAGACTTGGTTCCCAACCCAGCCCCAGCCCTGCCCCCAGCCCAGCCCCAGCCCAAGGCCCAGCCTCCAGCCTAGTCCTGCTTCAGCGCCAGCCCCAACCCAGCCCCAGCCCCGGCCCCAACCTCAGTCCCAGCCCTGCTCCCGGCCCCGGCCCCAGCCCTGCCCCAGCCCTGGCCCAGCCCCAGCCCTGCCCCAGCCCTGCCCCAGCCCCAGCCCCAGCCCTACCCCAGCCCTGCCCCAGCCTCGGGCCCAGCCCAGCCCCAGGCCCAGCCCAGAAACCAGCCCAGCCTCAGCCCCGGCCGCAGCCCTGCCCTCAGCCCCAGCCCCAGCCCAGCCCTGCCACAGCCCAGCCACAGCCACAGCCCAACCCCAGACCTGGACCCAGCCCCAGTCGCAGACCCGGCCCCAGCCCAGACCCTAGCCCAGCCTCAGCCCCGGCTCCAGTCCCCGCCCCAGCCCAGCCCAGAACCCAGCCCAGCACCAGCCCCGGCCCCAGCCCCAGCCCTAGCCCAGCCCTACCCTCAGGCCCCAGCCCCAGCCCCAGCCCCAGCCCTGCCCTTGACTTGGTTCCAGCCCTGACCCCAGCCCTGCCCCAGCACCAGCCCTAGCCCAACCAGGCCCTCAGCCCAGCCCCAGCCAGGCCTCAGCCCTGTCCGCAGCCCCAGTCACATCCCCAGCCCCAGCCTCGTCCCCAGCCCAGCCCCAGGTCCCCGCCCAGCCCCAGCCAAAGCCCCAGCCCCAGCCCTGCCCCATCCCTGCACCAACCCTGCCCCAGCCCCGGCCCCAGACTCGGCCCCAGCCCTGCCCCAGCCCTCATCCCCAGCCCTGCCCAAGCCCTGCCCTCAGCCCAGCCCCAGCCCCAACCCGGCCCCAGCCCTGTCCCCAGCCCCAGCCAGAGCCCAGCACCAACGCTGCTCCAGCCCCAGCCCCAAGCACGGCCCCAGCCCCAGCCCCAGCCCTGCCCAAACCTTGGTTCCAGCCCCGGCCCCAGCACAGCCCCAGCCCTACCCCTAACTCAGCCCTAAGCCCCGCCCTGTCCGCAGCCCCAGCCCCACTTCCAGCCCTGCCCCAGCCCTGCCCCAGCCCCTTCCCTGCCCCAGCCCTACCCCAGCGCAGTTCTGGTCCCAGCCCAGGCCCAGCCCTGCCCCAGCCCCAGCCCAATCCGTTCCCCCAGCCCAGCCCAGCCCCATCCCCAACCCTGCCCCCAGCCCAGCCCCAACCCCAGCCCTACTCCAGCCCTGCCCCAGCCTCGGGTCCAGCCCTGCCCCAGCCCTGTCCCCAGCCCCTTCCCTGCCCCAGCCCTACCCCAGCGCAGTCCCCGGTCCCAGCCCAGGCCCAGCCCTGCCCCAGCCCCAGCCCTATCCGTTCCCCCAGCCCAGCCCAGCCCCATCCCCATCCCTGCCCCCAGCCCAGCCCCAACCCCAGCCCTACCCCAGCCCTGCCCCAGCCTCGGGTCCAGCCCTGCCCCAGGCCCAGCCCAGACCCCAGCCCAGCCCCACCCTCATCCCCAGCCCAGCCCCAACCCCAGCCCTGCCCCAGCCCTGCCCTCAGCTCAGCCCCAGCCCCAGCCCTACCCCAGCCCTGCCCCAGCCTCGGGTCCAGCCCTGCCCCAGGCCCAGCCCAGAACCCAGCCCAGCCCCACCCTCATCGCCAGCCCAGCCCCTGCCCCAGACCCGGCCCCAGCCCTGCCCGAGACCCAGCCCCAGCCTGGCCCGAGCCCTGCCCCAGCCCCGGCCCCAGCCCTGCCCGAGACCCAGTCCTGCCCCAGCCCCAGCCACAGCCCAGCCATAGATTTAGTTCCAGCCCCAACCCCAGCCCTGCTTCAGCCCAGCCCCAGCCCAAGGCCCAGCCTCCTGCCTAGTCCTGCCCTAGCCCCGGCCTCAGCCCCCGATCCAGCCCTACCCCAGTCCCCGCCTCAGGCCAGTCCTGGTCCCAGCCCTGCCCCAGCCCAGCCCCAGCCCCAGCCCCAGCCTGGCCTGAGCCCTGCCCCATCCCCAGCCCCAGCCCTGCCCCAGCCCTGCCCCATCCCCAGCCCCAGCCCTACCCCAGCCCTACCCCAGCCTCGGGCCCAGCCCAGCCCCAGGCCCAGCCCAGAACCCAGCCCAGCCTCAGCCCCGGCCGCAGCCCTGCCCTCAGCCCCAGCCCCAGCCCAGCCCTGCCACAGCCCAGCCCCAGCCACAGCCCAACCCCAGACCTGGACCCAGCCCCAGTTGCAGCCCCGGGCCCAGCCCAGACCCTAGCCCAGCCTCAGCCCCGGCTCCAGTCCCCGCCCCAGCCCAGCCCAGAACCCAGCCCAGCACCAGCCCCAGCCCAGCCCCTGCCGCAGCCCCACTCCCATTCCTGCCCCCAGCCCTGCCCCAGCCCCAGCCCCAGCCCCAGCCCAGCCATAGACTTGGTTCCTGCCCCAGCCCCAGCCCTGCCCCCAGCCCAGCCCCAGCCCAAGGCCCAGCCTCCAGCCTAGTCCTGCTTCAGCGCCGGCCCCAACCTCAGTCCCAGTCCTGGTCCCAGCCCAGCCCCTGCCCTGCCCCAGCCCTAGCCCTAGCCCAGCCCTACCCTCAGGCCCCAGCCCCAGCCCCAACCCCAGCCCTGCCCTTGACTTGGTTCCAGCCCTGACCCCAGCCCTGCCCCAGCCCTTCCCCAACCCTGCCCCAGCCCCGGCCCCAGACTCGGCCCCAGCCCTGCCCCAGCCCTCATCCCCAGCCCTGCCCAAGCCCTGCCCTCAGCCCAGCCCCAGCCCCAACCCGGCCCCAGCCCTGTCCCCAGCCCCAGCCAGAGCCCAGCACCAACGCTGCTCCAGCCCCAGCCCCAGGCACAGCCCCAGCCCCAGCCCCAGCCCTGCCCAAACCTTGGTTTCAGCCCCGGCCCCAGCACAACCCCAGCCCTACCCCTAACTCAGCCCTAAGCCCAGCCCTGTCCGCAGCCCCAGCCCCAGTTCCAGCCCTGCCCCTGCCCCTTCCCTGCCCCAGCCCTACCCCAGCGCAGTCCCGGTCCCAGCCCAGGCCCAGCCCTGCCCCAGCCCCAGCCCAATCCGTTCCCCCAGCCCAGCCCAGCCCCATCCCCATCCCTGCCCCCAGACCAGCCCCAACCCCAGCCCTACTCCAGCCCTGCCCCAGCCTCGGGTCCAGCCCTGCCCCAGCCCTGTCCCCAGCCCCTTCCCTGCCCCAGCCCTACCCCAGCGCAGTCCCGGTCCCAGCCCAGGCCCAGCCCTGCCCCAGCCCCAGCCCAATCCGTTCCCCCAGCCCAGCCCAGCCCCATCCCCATCCCTGCCCCCAGCCCAGCCCCAACCCCAGCCCTACCCCAGCCCTGCCCCAGGCCCAGCCCAGACCACAGCCCAGCCCCACCCTCATCCCCAGCCCAGCCCCAGCCCCAGCCCTGCCCCAGCCCTGCCCTCAGCCCAGCCCCAGCCCCAGCCCTACCCCAGCCCTGCCCCAGCCTCGGGTCCAGCCCTGCCCCAGGCCCAGCCCAGAACCCAGCCCAGCCCCACCCTCATCGCCAGCCCAGCCCCTGCCCCAGACCCAGCCCCAGCCCTGCCCGAGACCCAGCCCTGCCCCAGCCCCAGTCTTGCCCCAGCCCCAGCCCCAGCCCCAGCCTGGCCCGAGCCCTGCCCCAGCCCTGGCCCCAGCCCTGCCCGAGACCCAGTCCTGCCCCAGCCCCAGCCCCAGCCCAGCCATAGATTTGGTTCCAGCCCCAACCCCAGCCCTGCTTCAGCCCAGCCCCAGCCCAAGGCCCAGCCTCCTGCCTAGTCCTGCCCTAGCCCCGGCCTCAGCCCCGGATCCAGCCCTACCCCCAGTCCCCGCCCCAGGCCAGTCCTGGTCCCAGCCCTGCCCCAGCCCTGCCCCAGCCCTGCCCCAGTCCTACCCCAGCCCTAGCCCCAGCCCCAGCCCCAGCTTGTCCCAGCCCCAGTCCTGCCCCAGCCCCGGCCCCGGCCACAGCCCCAGCCCCAGCCCAGCCATAGACTTGGTTCCCAACCCAGCCCCAGCCCTGCCCCCAGCCCAGCCCCAGCCCAAGGCCCAGCCTCCAGCCTAGTCCTGCTTCAGCGCCGGCCCCAACCCAGCCCCAGCCCCGGCCCCAACCTCAGTCCCAGCCCTGCTCCCGGCCCCGGCCCCAGCCCTGCCCCAGCCCTGGCCCAGCCCCAGCCCTGCCCCAGCCCTGCCCCAGCCCCAGCCCCAGCCCTACCCCAGCCCTGCCCCAGCCTCGGGCCCAGCCCAGCCCCAGGCCCAGCCCAGAAACCAGCCCAGCCTCAGCCCCGGCCGCAGCCCTGCCCTCAGCCCCAGCCCCAGCCCAGCCCTGCCACAGCCCAGCCACAGCCACAGCCCAACCCCAGACCTGGACCCAGCCCCAGTCGCAGACCCGGCCCCAGCCCAGACCCTAGCCCAGCCTCAGCCCCGGCTCCAGTCCCCGCCCCAGCCCAGCCCAGAACCCAGCCCAGCACCAGCCCCGGCCCCAGCCCCAGCCCTAGCCCAGCCCTACCCTCAGGCCCCAGCCCCAGCCCCAGCCCCAGCCCTGCCCTTGACTTGGTTCCAGCCCTGACCCCAGCCCTGCCCCAGCCCCGGTCCCAACCTCAGTCCTTGCCCTGCTCCCAGCCCTGGCCCCAGGCCCTACTCCAGCCCTACCCCAGCCCAGCCCCAGCCCTGGACCCAGCCCAGCCCCAGCCCTGGACCCAGCCCCAGCCCAGCCCCAGCCACAGCCCAGCCCCAGCCCTGGACCCAGCCCCAGCCCAAGCCCAGCCCCAGCCCCAACCCTAGCCTAGCCCTGCCCTCATCCCAGCCCCAGCCCTGCCCCAGGCCCAGCCCAGACCCCAGCCCAGCCCCACCCTCATCCCCAGCCCAGCCCCAGCCCCAGCCCTGCCCCAGCCCTGCCCTCAGCCCAGCCCCAGCCCCAGCCCTACCCCAGCCCTGCCCCAGCCTCGGGTCCAGCCCTGCCCCAGGCCCAGCCCAGAACCCAGCCCAGCCCCACCCTCATCGCCAGCCCAGCCCCTGCCCCAGACCCAGCCCCAGCCCTGCCCGAGACCCAGCCCTGCCCCAGCCCCAGTCTTGCCCCAGCCCCAGCCCCAGCCTGGCCCGAGCCCTGCCCCAGCCCTGGCCCCAGCCCTGCCCGAGACCCAGTCCTGCCCCAGCCCCAGCCCCAGCCCAGCCATAGATTTGGTTCCAGCCCCAACCCCAGCCCTGCTTCAGCCCAGCCCCAGCCCAAGGCCCAGCCTCCTGCCTAGTCCTGCCCTAGCCCCGGCCTCAGCCCCGGATCCAGCCCTACCCCAGTCCCCGCCCCAGGCCAGTCCTGGTCCCAGCCCTGCCCCAGCCCTGCCCCAGCCCTGCCCCAGTCCTACCCCAGCCCTAGCCCCAGCCCCAGCCCCAGCTTGTCCCAGCCCCAGTCCTGCCCCAGCCCCGGCCCCGGCCACAGCCCCAGCCCCAGCCCAGCCATAGACTTGGTTCCCAACCCAGCCCCAGCCCTGCCCCCAGCCCAGCCCCAGCCCAAGGCCCAGCCTCCAGCCTAGTCCTGCTTCAGCGCCGGCCCCAACCCAGCCCCAGCCCCGGCCCCAACCTCAGTCCCAGCCCTGCTCCCGGCCCCGGCCCCAGCCCTGCCCCAGCCCTGGCCCAGCCCCAGCCCTGCCCCAGCCCTGCCCCAGCCCCAGCCCCAGCCCTACCCCAGCCCTGCCCCAGCCTCGGGCCCAGCCCAGCCCCAGGCCCAGCCCAGAAACCAGCCCAGCCTCAGCCCCGGCCGCAGCCCTGCCCTCAGCCCCAGCCCCAGCCCAGCCCTGCCACAGCCCAGCCACAGCCACAGCCCAACCCCAGACCTGGACCCAGCCCCAGTCGCAGACCCGGCCCCAGCCCAGACCCTAGCCCAGCCTCAGCCCCGGCTCCAGTCCCCGCCCCAGCCCAGCCCAGAACCCAGCCCAGCACCAGCCCCGGCCCCAGCCCCAGCCCTAGCCCAGCCCTACCCTCAGGCCCCAGCCCCAGCCCCAGCCCCAGCCCTGCCCTTGACTTGGTTCCAGCCCTGACCCCAGCCCTGCCCCAGCCCCGGTCCCAACCTCAGTCCTTGCCCTGCTCCCAGCCCTGGCCCCAGGCCCTACTCCAGCCCTACCCCAGCCCAGCCCCAGCCCTGGACCCAGCCCAGCCCCAGCCCTGGACCCAGCCCCAGCCCAGCCCCAGCCACAGCCCAGCCCCAGCCCTGGACCCAGCCCCAGCCCAAGCCCAGCCCCAGCCCCACCCCTAGCCTAGCCCTGCCCTCATCCCAGCCCCAGCCCTGCCCCAGCCCCAGCCCTAGCCCAGCCCTGACCTCAGCCCCAGCCCCAGCCCTGCCCTCAGCCCCAGCCCCAGGCCTGGTCCTAGCCCCAGCCCTGCCGAGAACACAGCCCCAACCCCCGCCCCAGCCCAGCCTAGCCCCAGCCCCAGGCCAGCCCTAACCTAGCCCTGCCCCAGCCAAAGGCCTAGCCCAGCCCTGCTCTCAGCCCTGCCCCAGTCCCAGCCGCAGCCCCAGCCCGGCCCCAGCCCTGCCCCAGCCCCAGCCCCGGCCCCAGCCCTGCCCCAGCCCAAGGCCCAGCCTCCAGCCTAGTACTGCCCCAGCCCCGGCCCCAGCACAGCCCCAGCCCTACCCCTAACTCAGCCCCTGCCCCAGGCCAACCCTCGTCCCCAGCCCAGTCCCGGTCCCAGCCCAGGCCCAGCCCTGCCCCAGCCCCAGCCCCATCCGTTACCCCAGCCCAGCCCAAGCCCCATCCCCATCCCTGCCCCCAGCTCAGCCCCATCCCCATCCCTGCCCCCAGCCCAGCCCCAGCCCAGCCCCAACCCTGCCCCAGCCCTAACCCCAGCCCTGCCCCAGCCCCAGCCCTGGCCCCAGACTCGGCCCCAGCCCAGCCCCAGCCCTAGCCCTACCCCAGTCCCCGACGCAGCCCCAGACCCAGCCCCAGCCCTGCCCAGCCCCAGCCCCAGCCCAGCCCCGGTCCCAGCCCAGCCCCATCCCTGCTCCCAGCCCAGCCCAAGCCCCATCCCCATCCTTGCCCCCAGCCCCAGCCCTAGCCCAGCCCTCACCCAGCCCCCGCCCTGCCCCAGCCCTGCACCGAACCCAGCCCCAGACCGGCCCCAGCCCTACACCAGCTCGGGCCCCAGCCCTGTCCCCATCCCTGGCCCCTGCCCTCAGCCCCAGCTTTGCCCCAGCCCAACCCCAGCCCTGCCCTCAGCCCCAGCCCCAGCCCCACCCTCGGCCCCAGCCCAGCCCCAGCCCCAGCCCTGCCCCAGCCCAGCCGAGCCCCAGGCCTACCCCAGCCCTGCCCCAGCCACAGCCCAGCCCCAGCCCTGGACCCAGCCCAAGCCCCAGACCAGCCCCAGCCCCAGCCCCAGCCCTGCCCCCAGCCCAGCCCTAGCCCAGCCCTGACCCAGCCCCAGACCTGCCCCAGCCTCAGCCCTACCCTAGCCCTGCCCTCAGCCCAGCCCCAGGCCTGGACCCAGCCCCAGCCCTGTCGAGAACACAGCCCCAGCCCCCGCCCCATCGCTGCCCCCAGCCGACCCCCAGCCCCAGGCCAGCCCTAACCTAGCCCTGCCCCAGCCCCAGGCCTAGCCCAGCCCTGCCCTCAGCCCTGCCCCAGTCCGAGCCGCAGCCCCAGCCTGGCCCCAGCCCAGTCCCGGTCCCAGCCCAGGCCCAGCCCAGCCCCAGCCCCAGCCCCAGCCCCATCCATTCCCCCAGCCCAGCCCAGCCCCATCCCAATCCCTGCCCCCAGCCCAGCCCCAGCCCCAGCCCAGCCCGAGCCCTTGGCACGACCCCAGCCCTGCCCTCAGCCCCAGCCCTGCCCCAGCCCAGCCACAGCCCTGCCCCAGCCCAGCCACAGCCACAGCCACAGCCCAGCCCCAGCCCTGGACCAAGCCCAGCCCCAGCCTAGCCCCAGCCCCAGCCCCAGCCCTGCCCCAGCCCAGCCCAAGCCCTGCCCCAGCCCAGCCACAGCCACAGCCACAGCCCAGCCCCAGCCCTGGACCAAGCCCCTGCCCCAGCCTAGCCCCAGCCCCAGCCCCAGCCCTGCCCTAGCCCAGCCCAAGCCACAGCCCAGCCCCAGCCCTGGACACAGCCCCAGCCCAGCCTCAGCCCTGCCCCAGCCCAGCCACAGCCACAGCCACAGCCACAGCCCAGCCCCAGCCCTGGACCAAGCCCCTGCCCCAGCCTAGCCCCAGCCCCAGCCCCAGCCCTGCCCTAGCCCAGCCCAAGCCACAGCCCAGCCCCAGCCCTGGACCCAGCCCCAGCCCTAGCCCCAGCCCAGCTCCAGCCCCAGCCCAGCCCAAGCCACAGCCCAGCCCTGCCTCGAACCCAGCCCCAGCCCAGACCCATCCCTGCCCCAGCTCTGGCCCTAGCCCTCTCCCCAGCCCCGGCCCCTGCCCCAGCCCCAGTCCTGCCCCATCCCAGCCCCAAACCCCAGTCCTGGCCCAGGCCCAGCCCTGCACTCAGCCCCAGCCCCAACCCCAGCCCCACCCTCGGCCCCAGACCAGCTCCAGCCCCAGCCCCAGCCCCAGCCCTATCTCCAGCCCAGTCGTGCCCCAGCCCCGGCCCGGCCCCCAGCCCAGCCCTGCCACAGTACTGCCCCAGCCCCGGCCCAGCTCCAGCCCAACCCCCAACCCAGGTCCAGCCCTGCCCCAGCCCCATCACTTCCCAGCACCCAGCACCAGCCTCAGCCCCGGACCCAGTCCCGGTCTCAGCCTAGCCCCAACCCTGCCCCAGCCCAAGCCCCAGCCCCAGCCACAGCCCCATCCCAGCCCCCAGCCCAGACCAGCCCCATCCCCATCCCTGCCCCCAGCCCAGCCCTAGCCCAGCCCTGACCCAGCCCCTGACCTGCCCCAGCCCCAGACCTGCCCCAGCCCCAGCTCAAGCCCAGCCCTGCCCTCAGCCCAGCCCCAGCCCTATACCTGCCCCCAGCCCAGACCTAGCCCAGCCCTGACCCAGCCCCAGACGTGCCCCAGCCCCAGCCCTAGCCTAGACCTGCCCTCAGCCTAGCCCCAGGCCTGGACCCAGCCCCTGCCCTGCCGAGAACACAGCCCCAGCCCCCACCCCATCCCTGCCCCCAGCCCAGCCCCAGCCCCAGGCCAGCCCTAACCTAGCCCTGCCCCAGCCCCAGGCCTAGCCCAGCCCTGCCCTCAGCCCTGCCCCAGTCCCAGCCGCAGCCCCAGCCCTGCCCCAGCCCTGCCGTCAGCCCAGCCCCAGGCCTGGACCCAGCCCCATCCCAGCCCCGGCTTCAGCCCATCCCCAGCCCTATACCTGCCCCCAGCCCAGCCCTAGCCCAGCCCTGCCCCAGCCCCAGACCTGCCCCAGCCCCAGGCCTAGCCCAGCCCTGCCCTCAGCCCTGCCCCAGTCCTTGCCGCAGCCCCAGCCCTGCCCCAGCCCCAGCCCCAACCTTGGCCCCAGCCCAGCCCCAGTTCCAGCCCTGCCCCAGCCCTGCCCCAGCCCCAGCCCCAGCCTCGGCCCCAGCCTCGGCCCCAGCCTAGCTCCAGCCTTAGCCCTGACCCAGTCCGCGCCCCAGCCCCTTCCCTGCCCCCAGCCCAGCCCAGCCCCATCCCCATCCTTGCCCCCAGCCCACCCCCAGCCCCAGCCCCGGCCCCAGCTCAGCGCTAGCCCAGCCCTGCCCCCAGCCCAGCACCAGCCCTGCCCCAGGCCCAGCCCCAGCTACAGCCCTGCCCCATCCCCAGCCCCAGCCTATCACTGCCCCCTGCCCAGCCCCAGCCCCAGCCCAGCCCCAGCTCTGACCCCAGCCCAGTCCCAGGCAACCGCAGCCCCATCTCCTGCCCCAGCCCTGCCCCAGCCCCAACCCTATCCCCAGCCCAGTCGTGCCACAGCCCCAGCCAGGCCCCCAGCCCAGCCCTGCCACAGTACTGCCCCAGCCCCAGCCCAGCTCCAGCCCAACCCCCAACCCAGCCCCAGCCCTGCCCCAACCCCATCACTTCCCAGCACCCAGCACCAGCCTCAGCCGTGGACCCAGCCCCGGACCCAGCCCAGCCTCCAGCGCCAGCCCCAGCCCCAACCCTGCTCCAGTCCCAGCCCCAGCCCCAGCGCTAGTCCCAGCCCTGCCCCAGCCCTACCCCAGCCCAGTCCTGGTCCCAGCCCAGCCCCAACCCTGCCCCAGCCCAGGCCACAGCCCCAGCCACAGCCCCATCCCGGCCCCCAGCCCAGCCCAGCCCCATCCCCATCCCTGAACCCAGCCCCAGCCCCAGATCAGCCCCAACCCTTCCCCAGCCCCAGCCCCAGCCTCGGCCCCAGCCCAACCCTAGCCCTGCCCCAGCCCTGGACCCAGCCCCAGCCCAGCCCCAGCCCTGCCCCAGCTCCGGCCTTAGCCCTCTCCCCAGCCCTGGCCCCTGCCCCAGCCCCAGCCCAGCCCCAGCCCCATCCCTGGCCCCACCCCATCCCTAGCCCAGCCCAGCCCCAACCCCAGCCCCATCCCTGGCCCCACCCCATCCCTAGCCCAGCCCTACCCTCAGCCCCGGCCCCAGCCCCAGCCCTGCCCAAGACTTGGTTCCAGCCCCAGCCCCTCCCCAGTCCTTGCCCCAGCCCAGCCCTAGTCCCAGCTCAGCCCCTGCCCCGACCCCAGCTCAGCACTAGCCCAGCCCTGCCCCCAGTCCAGCCCCAGCCCAGCCCCAGCCCTGGATCAAGCCCCAGCCCCAGCCCAGCCCCAGCTCCTGCCCCAGCCCTGCCCCAGCCCCAGCCCTATCCCCAGCCCAGTCGTGCCACAGCCCCGGCCCGGCCCCCAGCCCAGCCCAGCCCCAGCCCTGCCCCAGCCCCATCACTTCCCAGCACCCAGCACCAGCCTCAGCCCCGGACCCAGCCCCGGACCCAGCCCAGCCTCCAGCCCCAGCCCCAGCCCCAGCCCTGCCCCAGTCCCCGCCTCAGCCCCAGCGCTAGTCCCAGCCCTGCCCCAGCCCTACCCCAGCCCAGTCCCGGTCGCAGCCCAGCCCCATCCCGGCCCCCAGCCCAGCCCAGCCCCAGCCCTGGACCCAGCCCCAGCCCAGCCCCAGCCCCTGCCCTGCCCCAGCCCAGCCCAAGCCACAGCCTAGCCCTGCCCCGAGCCCAGCCCCAGCCCGGTCCCTGCCCTGCCCCAGCTCTGGCCCTAGCCCTGTCCCCAGCCCTGTCCCCAGACCCAGCCCTGGCCCCAGCCCCAGCCCTGCCCCAGCCCAGCCCCTGCCCCTGCCCTGCCCCAGCCCAGCCCAAGCCACAGCCTAGCCCCAATCCCGGCCCCAGCCCCCACCCCTGCCCCAGCCCAAGCCCCAGCCCCAGCCCTGCCCCAATCCCGGCCCCAGCCCTGCCCCAGCCCAGCCTCCAGCCCCCAGCCCTGCCGCAGCCCAGCCCCAGGCCCAGCCACAGCACCAGCCCTGCCCCAGCCCCAGCCCCAACCTTGGCCCCAGCCCAGCCCCAGTTCCAGCCCTGCCCCAGCCCTGCCCCAGCCCCAGCCCCAGCCTCGGCCCCAGCCTCGGCCCCAGCCTAGCTCCAGCCTTAGCCCTGACCCAGTCCGCGCCCCAGCCCCTTCCCTGCCCCCAGCCCAGCCCAGCCCCATCCCCATCCTTGCCCCCAGCCCACCCCCAGCCCCAGCCCCGGCCCCAGCTCAGCGCTAGCCCAGCCCTGCCCCCAGCCCAGCACCAGCCCTGCCCCAGGCCCAGCCCCAGCTACAGCCCAGCCCCATCCCCATCCCTGCCCCCAGCCCAGCCCCAACCCCAGCCCTACCCCAGCCCTGCCCCAGCCCTAGCCCCAGCCTCAGGCCCAGCCCTGCCCCAGGCCCAGCCCAGACCCCAGACTCGGCCCCACCCTCATCCCCAGCCCTGTCACCATCCCCGGCCCCTGCCCCAGCCCCAGCCCTAGCCCAGCCCTGCCCTCAGCCCCAGTCCCAGCCCTGCCCTCAGCCCCAGCCCCAGCCCCAGCCCCACCCTCGGCCCCAGCCCTGCCTCAGCCCCAGCCCTGCCCCAGCCCAGCCACAGCCCCAGGCCTGCCCCAGCCCAGCCACAGCCACAGCCCAGCCCCAGCCCTGGACACAGCCCCAGCCCAGCCTCAGCCCTGCCCCAGCCCAGCCACAGCCACAGCCACAGCCCAGCCCCAGCCCTGGACCAAGCCCCAGCCCCAGCCTAGCCCCAGCCCCAGCCCCAGCCCTGCCCCAGCCCAGCCCCAGTCCTGGACCCAGCCCCAGCCCTAGTCCCAGCCCAGCTCCAGCCCCAGCCCTGCGCCAGCCCAGCCCAAGCCACAGCCCAGCCCTGCCCCAAACCCAGCCCCAGCCCGGACCCATCCCTGCCCCAGCTCTGGCCCTAGCCCTGTCCCCAACCCTGTCCCCAGCCCAGCCCGAGCCCTGCCCCAGCCGCAGCCCGTGCCCCTGTCCCCAGCCCCAACCACAGCCCAGCCCCAACCCTGCCCTAGCCCCAGCCCCAGGCACGGCCCCAGCCCTGCCCCAGCCCTGGCTCCTGCAACAGCCCCGGCCCCAGCCCCTGCCCCAGCCCTGCCCCTAACTCAGCCCTAGCCCCAGCCCCAGCCCCAGCCCCACCCTCAGCACCAGCCCTGCCCCAGCCCCAGCCCCAACCTTGGCCCCAGCCCAGCCCCAGTTCCAGCCCTGCCCCAGCCCTGCCCCAGCCCCAGCCCCAGCCTCGGCCCCAGCCTCGGCCCCAGCCTAGCTCCAGCCTTAGCCCTGACCCAGTCCGCGCCCCAGCCCCTTCCCTGCCCCCAGCCCAGCCCAGCCCCATCCCCATCCTTGCCCCCAGCCCACCCCCAGCCCCAGCCCCGGCCCCAGCTCAGCGCTAGCCCAGCCCTGCCCCCAGCCCAGCACCAGCCCTGCCCCAGGCCCAGCCCCAGCTACAGCCCTGCCCCATCCCCAGCCCCAGCCTATCACTGCCCCCTGCCCAGCCCCAGCCCCAGCCCAGCCCCAGCTCTGACCCCAGCCCAGTCCCAGCCCAGCCGCAGCCCCATCTCCTGCCCCAGCCCTGCCCCAGCCCCAACCCTATCCCCAGCCCAGTCGTGCCACAGCCCCAGCCAGGCCCCCAGCCCAGCCCTGCCACAGTACTGCCCCAGCCCCAGCCCAGCTCCAGCCCAACCCCCAACCCAGCCCCAGCCCTGCCCCAACCCCATCACTTCCCAGCACCCAGCACCAGCCTCAGCCGCGGACCCAGCCCCGGACCCAGCCCAGCCTCCAGCGCCAGCCCCAGCCCCAACCCTGCTCCAGTCCCAGCCCCAGCCCCAGCGCTAGTCCCAGCCCTGCCCCAGCCCTGCCCCAGCCCTACCCCAGCCCAGTCCTGGTCCCAGCCCAGCCCCAACCCTGCCCCAGCCCAGGCCACAGCCCCAGCCACAGCCCCATCCCGGCCCCCAGCCCAGCCCAGCCCCATCCCCATCCCTGAACCCAGCCCCAGCCCCAGATCAGCCCCAACCCTTCCCCAGCCCCAGCCCCAGCCTCGGCCCCAGCCCAACCCCAGCCCTGCCCCAGCCCTGGACCCAGCCCCAGCCCAGCCCCAGCCCTGCCCCAGCTCCGGCCTTAGCCCTGTCCCCAGCCCTGGCCCCTGCCCCAGCCCCAGCCCAGCCCCAGCCCCATCCCTGGCCCCACCCCATCCCTAGCCCAGCCCAGCCCCAACCCCAGCCCCATCCCTGGCCCCACCCCATCCCTAGCCCAGCCCCGGCCCCAGCCCCAGCCCTGCCCAAGACTTGGTTCCAGCCCCAGCCCCTCCCCAGTCCTTGCCCCAGCCCAGCCCTAGTCCCAGCTCAGCCCCTGCCCCGACCCCAGCTCAGCACTAGCCCAGCCCTGCCCCCAGTCCAGCCCCAGCCCAGCCCCAGCCCTGGATCAAGCCCCAGCCCCAGCCCAGCCCCAGCTCCTGCCCCAGCCCTGCCCCAGCCCCAGCCCTATCCCCAGCCCAGTCGTGCCACAGCCCCGGCCCGGCCCCCAGCCCAGCCCAGCCCCAGCCCTGCCCCAGCCCCATCACTTCCCAGCACCCAGCACCAGCCTCAGCCCCGGACCCAGCCCCGGACCCAGCCCAGCCTCCAGCCCCAGCCCCAGCCCCAGCCCTGCCCCAGTCCCCGCCTCAGCCCCAGCGCTAGTCCCAGCCCTGCCCCAGCCCTACCCCAGCCCAGTCCCGGTCGCAGCCCAGCCCCATCCCGGCCCCCAGCCCAGCCCAGCCCCAGCCCTGGACCCAGCCCCAGCCCAGCCCCAGCCCCTGCCCTGCCCCAGCCCAGCCCAAGCCACAGCCTAGCCCTGCCCCGAGCCCAGCCCCAGCCCGGTCCCTGCCCTGCCCCAGCTCTGGCCCTAGCCCTGTCCCCAGCCCTGTCCCCAGACCCAGCCCTGGCCCCAGCCCCAGCCCTGCCCCAGCCCAGCCCCTGCCCCTGCCCTGCCCCAGCCCAGCCCAAGCCACAGCCTAGCCCCAATCCCGGCCCCAGCCCCCACCCCTGCCCCAGCCCAAGCCCCAGCCCCAGCCCTGCCCCAATCCCGGCCCCAGCCCTGCCCCAGCCCAGCCTCCAGCCCCCAGCCCTGCCGCAGCCCAGCCCCAGGCCCAGCCACAGCTCCAGCCCTGCCCCATCCCCAGCCCTAACCCATCCCTGCCCCCTGCCCAGCCCCAGCCCCAGCCCAGCTCTGGCCCCAGCCCAGTCCCAGCCCAGCCCCAGCCCCAGCCCCTGCCCCAGCCCTGCCCCAGCCCCATCACTCCCCAGCAACCAGCACCAGACTCAGCCCCGGACCCAGCCCCAGGCCTTCCCCAGCCCCAGCCCTGGCCCTGGCCCCAGCCCAGCTTCACTCCCGGCCCCAGCCCTGGCCCCAGCCCAGCCCTAGCCCACCCCTGCCCCAGCCCCCGCCCTGGCCCGGCCCCAGCCCTGCCCCAAACCCAGCCCTGGCTCCTGCCCCCGCCCCAGCCTCAGCCCCAGCCCCACCTTCGGCCCCAGCCCAGCCCCAGCCCCAGCCCAGCCCCAGCCCAGCCCCAGCCCTGGACCCAGCCCCAGCCGCAGCCCCAGCCCCAGACCCAGCCCTGCCCCAGCTCAGCCACGGCCACAGCCACAGCCCAGCCACAGCCCAGCCACAGCCCTGTCCCCATCCCCAGGCCCAGTCCCAGCCCTAGCCCAGCCCTACCCCTACATCAGCCCTAGCCCCAGCCCTGTCCCAAGCCCAGCCACAGCCCTGCCACAGTCCCAGCCCCAGCCCCAGCCCCAGCCCTGCCCCAGCCTTGCCCTCACCCCAGCCCCAGCCCAACCCCAGCCCTGTCCCAGCCCCGGCCCCAGCCCCAGCCCCAGCTCCAGCCCTGCCCCAACCCAGCCCCAGCCCCAGCCCTAGCCCAGCCCTACCCCTACCTCAGCCCTAGCCCCAGGCCTGTCCCAAGCCCAGCCACAGCCCTGCCGCAGTCCCAGCCCCAGCCCCAGCCCCAGCCCCAGCCCCAGCCCTGCCCCAACCCAGCCCCAGCCCACGGCCCAGCCTCAAGCCTAGTCCTGCCCCAGCCTCGGCCCCAATCCAGCCCCAGCCCTACCCCTACCTCAGCTCTAGCCCCAGCCCTGCCCCAGCCCAGCCACAGCCACAGCCCAGCCCCAGCCGTGAACCCAGCCTCAGCCCCAGCCCCAGCCCAGCCCCAGCCCCAGCCCTGCACCAGCCCAGCCCCAGCCTTGGGCCCAGCCCTATTCCAGGCCCAGCCCAGACCCCAGCCCAGCCTCAGCCCCTGCCCCAGCCCTACGCCGGCCCAGTCCCGGTCCCAGCCCATCCCCAGCCCTGCCCCCAGCCCAAGCCCCTGCCCCAGCCCCAGCCCCATCCCTTCCCCCTGGCCAGTCCAGCCCCATCCTTGACTTGGTTCCAGCCCTGCCCCCAGCCCAGCCCCAGCTCCAGCCCTACCCCAGCCCTGTCCCAGCCCGGCCCCAGCCCTGTCTGTAGCCCCAGCCCCACCCCAGCCCCAGCCCTGTCCCCAGCCCCAGCCCCAGTCCCAGCCCTAGCCCCGGCCCCAGCCCAGCCCTAGCCCAGCCCAGCCCTCAGCCCAGCCCCAGGCCTGCCCCGAACCCAGCCCTAGCCCGGCCCCAGCCCTGCCCCAGCTCCGGCCCTAGCACTGTCCCCAACCCAGGGCCGTGCCCCATCCCCAGCCCTGCCCCAGCCCTGCCCTCAGCCCAGCCCCAGCCCCAGCCTGGCCCCAGCCTAGCCTCCAGCCCCGGCCCCAGCCCCAGCCCTGTCCCCAGCCCCAGCCCTGCCCTGTTGAGGATTGTTTTGAGCAATAGGGGCCTTGGGTCCCAAGACCGCCTGTGCAATTCAGGCCTTGAAGAATTCTCTGTTGATAATATAGTGACGGAGTAGGAGATGTGAGAAAGTGCTGATTGCTTGGTATGCTGAAGTCCAGCTGCCCCTGAGATGGGAGGCAAGCAAGATAAGGAGGAGGCGAGATCCAGGGAAGAGAGCAATTAGACCGGATAGAAGAATTCCACAGAGTTGTGAAAACAATGATGTAACCTTTTAGAGAGCAGCCAATGGTATGTTGCCAAGTGGGCATAATTATAGCAAACTGTATATAAGATGTGTCTGATGCTCAATAAAGTGGAATCCGCTGATCAAATTGGTCGTTAAAGTGGCCCCCTTCTTGCAGTAAGTGGCGCTCGAACACGGGACCCTAATGAAGACAAACGTTAGGGTTTAAGAAGTTCTTCGGGACGTTGGGAGATTCGCAGTAAGCCGGGAGGCAAGAAGACGGCCGGCCCGGGATAGCAGTACCGGAGGCTGCAAGAAAAGGGAAGACAGCCTTGAAGCCGAAGACGCTGTAGAGCCGGAAACTGCTTAAACGAGGTCTGTGCGCACAGGTATTAACGTTTAAATACGGATATGGATAGGCAGGCAGCGTATGATTTATTTATATGCTTTTTAGAAAAGCGACAGTGTAAGTTAAATTTTACAAAGGAGTTGGTGCCGCTGTTAAGCTATGCAGGAGAGTTAGGATATTTTAAGGACCCAAATGAGGTGTTTGAAAAATTGCAGTGGAAAAAGTCTGGACAAGACTTGTGGCTGCATGGCTTAGATGAGATGAAAAACGAGCAAAGGAGTGTGGAAAATGGTGGAAGATGGTTATGACAGCATTGGATCAGCATCGTGCTGAGCAAGTGGCAGCTTATCAAGCCAGGGTACGATTAGATCATATGGACCCAAATGGAGCAAGTGTTACACATGCTGGGTGCCTTTGTCAGAAGAGGTTCAGGATTATTTAAGAAAGGAGAAGGCTGCGTGTGTAAAAGGACTAGGTGGCAGAGTCGAATTACAATCTGTAACACAGGACTCTGCTGAGGAGCCTTCCCCGTCTCTTTTAGCTGAGCAAATTGTACAGGAAAAGAAAGTAGGTGAGGGAGAGAAGACAAACAGGGCGATAGATCTGGAGGTGGTGTTAAAGATCATGCAAGAAAGCACGCAGAGTATTGGCGAAAGGTTGCAGAACACTTAAATGCCGAAGGAGATCAGGAAGGGCTTAGCCGGCTGGCTGCTTCACATCATGTTCTTCCAGTAATGTATACACAGGTCCCCTGGGGAGCAAAATGTTGTTCAGGCTGATGTAACCCAATTGCCATGGAAATTGTTATCTCAATTAAGACAGACTGCGAGTCAATTTGGGGTTCAATCTGAACCAGGTAGACAGATGATTGATTTTATTTATATGAACTATAATATGTTACCTGGAGATTCTTATAATGTTATGAAGCTGATCCTAACAGCATCTCAATTTATGACATTTTTGAATGAGTGGGAACACCTAGCTAGACAATCAGCTGGAGTACAAAGACAGCAAAACGACCCACTATTTGATGTAAACAGTAGATCAGTTGTGTGGAACGGGACAGTATGAGAGACCAGAGTTACAGGCACTTTTACAGCCGCCTGTTTTGCAAGCATCAGCCCAGATAGTAAGGATGGCTTTTGACAAGCAGAAGGATGGAAATGCAAATCCTCACTATATGGGAATTAAGCAAGGTAGACAGGAACCTCTTGGTGAATTTGTGGATAAGTTGCTTGCCGCACTTAGAGCAGCAAGCGTAGGAGAAGGTATCCGAGAGGCAATTTTAAGGCAGTGTTTAATGCAGAATGGGAACCAGCAGACGCAGCAGCTTATTACATCAGCAGATCCTAGATGGACGGTAGCCGAATTGTTGCAGAGGGCTCAGGACTTGCCAAGCAATCCGATGGCCATGTTGACGGAGGTGATTGATAAGGGATTACAAAAACAGGCTGAGGTGTTGTCAATGACAATGACAAAACAGCTTGAGCATAGTCAACAGGTTATGGCAGCCTTAGTACCTTTGCGCACAGACTCGAACGGGCAAGGCCGACCCTATAAGCAGTCATCAGACGAAATACAGTGTCATCGAAAAGCGTAAGGCGGAGATATCGTCTAAAGTAATGCCTGGACTTTTGGCCCATAGATCCGCTTTAGGGCATTTCCCTAGCGGAGATAGTTATTTTGATGAAGCTTGTTGGAGAGAATACAGGAACAAGTTGTGGGACTTGGTTATAGATGGTGATAAAACTGCTATAAAAGCTGCAAAAGTCGTGGTGAGAATGCATGAACTGTGTTAAAACCTACAAACTGAAACAGCAAATGGCTGCTGCAGTTAGAGCAACTTTGTCAGGACGAGATGCAGCGCCAGGTGTATCTGAGTTGCAGCTGAAAGATGTGTCTGAGAACTGTCGACCGATCAACCGGGGCCGCCCCCGATACATCTTGCGGTGACCACACCGCGTTTACCAGCCGTCACCACTGCCGTTTGCACACAGCGGGGAAAAAGCCGGAAAAAGGCAGCTCAGTGTGTTCGACCCCTTTTTATCAACACCTTCCTCTTGACATCGCCAGCGATGGCTCAGATTCGAAGACAACACCGGCAGCGAGGAATTCAAACAACGCCGACTTTGCTTTACAGCCACCACTTAGAAAAAAATGGAGCGCTTGGAGGCTCGCGGTTACAGCGTTCCTGCCACCGCTCTCCTCCCGCGAGCCCTGCCGGCCCCCCGCGGATACCGACGGCTCCGACCAAGGCGGTACCGGCTGACGCACACCACCGACAACCGACAGCACCAACAGTAGCAGCGGAGCAGCTGCCACAGCAGCAGCCCCCACCCCTTTCCCCCGCAGCGGCTTTAGCCGCACTACTCTGTTTTGATTTAAAGCAACAGTACTCATTTTGTCATTTCTGATTGTAACGTCTTTCAGAGATTTGTTATTTAGAGTTTTGTTAAGTTTTTCTAATAAGCATAATGAATAAGTAAGCATTTGGTATTTATAAGTACTTAGTACATAGTAATTGCAGTAAGGTGTATGCACTTAGTTAAGAGTTCAAATTGTAAGATTTTCTTTTGGTTCGAACCTTCTTAGTTGTCTGCCTAGGCATTTCAAAGGAGCTCCATGTAATATAGTTAAGGAATGTATAAACAGCTTTTAATTTTGGAAAGTGTTTTTTAGTTAATGTAACAATTTTATTTCTTTTTAGACACTGATTTGATAGATTAATTTTAACATAGTTTTTTAAGGTCTTAAGGAATATTTTGGTATTAGCATAAGTTAAGGTTTGTAGTAAATAGGTATTAATTTTAACAACTATTCCTTCACTAATGTGCAGAAGAACCAAGACTAAGAGGAAACAGCATTTCCCATGAAGTCGAACATCGATCACAATAACTGTTATGATAATCTGGGGTCAAAAGCATCAATCAAAAAAATATTTTGTCCTGAATGCTGAATTTGAAAATAGGCAGTTTGGGCTGGTAAATACAGAAAAACCTATTTTGTGGTGAGGAAAAGGATTTAAATCCCCATCAAAAATTATTGAAAGGGATTGGCATAAGTGGGAAATAAAGACTAGAGAAATTTTAGTTGGGAAATATCAGGAATAATTAAAAGGATTAGTAAAAGGAAAAGTAAGAGACATAAGATTTTGAAGGAAGAGGAATTGAAATAGCAAAAGCACAATGGGAAATGGTAAACAAACTACCCAAGGAAGTAGAGAAGAGACTCCAAATGGAATTTTGAAGTGGGTTAAGGAGTTAAAAAATCTGTAGGGCTCCTGAAGAATGTAACTGCTGCCGAGAAGAAAATACACCCGGGCTGCTGGTTGCACCCCAGCAGGCCGAGGAGGCAGAGTTCACATATACTGGTGGAGCCTAATTTTGATCCTAACCCTATTTGTACATAAGTAGTCCAATCGAAATCAAAAACCACGTTCCCATGTGTGGAATCTTGATCAGACTGGAGAGAAAAGACTTGAACTTGGAAAAGCAATAGTAAATTTTTCTGCTACAGTTGAAATCATAGTAAATGCAAGCACAGATGCAATAAAAGTGCAGCAAATTGAAATCAATAGTCTCTCGAAAATATCTACTCAGAATAGATTAGCTTTGGATTTTTTATATGTTAAGGAAGGGGTGTATGTGTAGTCATAAATGTAAGTTGTTGGAGTTATGTTAATCTAGATAAACGAGTGGAAACAGATTTACAGGCGATTGTAAACCACAATCAGATATTACATCAGATTTCTTTAGATGATACTTCTTGTGGATTTAAAGAAATATGGGATAAATTAACTTTCTGGTTACCAAATCTAAATTGGCTTAAACATTTGTTTGTAATATTGTTGGAATAATTGTAATATTGCTATGCATAATACTCTGCCAATTGTTGTTACAAAATACTAAGACCTTTAAGTAAGATTGCTCATGTCAATGAGTTACAAGTAGAGAATTATGATCAGAATGTGATCAGAACAGATGAACTTAATTATGATCCAATTAAGAAGGTTCTGAAATATCTGGAAATTTTAACACAAATCAATGGTGACAAAAAAAAAGGGGGAATTGTGATGAATATACTGGTGATTCGTGTTAAAATTGTAAGACTTAGAGTGCACTGGGATTAAGGGTCAGGATCTTGTGAGGCCTGTTTAGAGGGTAAAGAGAAAGAAACCTCTCTTGCAGACTTGCAAGGACACTGTCTGGTTAATTGGAGACATCACGGCTGAGAAGGAGCTGTCTTAAAGATAAACATTCAGAACTGGGAATTTGTTTTCTCCAGATAAGAAGCCTGCACAATTGAGCATGTGTGAAAGTGGATGCTTTGACCCTTACCACACTGAATGTAGGGAGAAGGGATTTGACCACCTATTCTAAGACTATCATATGCCTCCCTTCTATTTAGCATAAGTTTGCTTATATAGATGATGAAACTATATAAGATGAAGAAAACTATTGTAAAGGTTGCTTTTTGGGTGAAGTTGGTACCAATAAGAGATTAGTATTACTAGGATGACCAAAAACACATTATTATTATGGGTAATTTTATATTGGGCAAAGCAATGAAGGCTCTTTTGCTGATTGCCTGCAAGTTTTCTGTCTGTGAAGCTAGAGCCTGGCCAGATCTACCTTTACAGATTAAAGAAATCTTGCTACCATTAAAACAATTTATGATTTTTGACCATCCTAGAGAACATAAAGATGCAACATAACAGGCAATAATGAATTGATTGAACTTTTTCAGACGTGTCTGATAGGGATACCCAGACTTAATGTTAATATGTTTGTTAATTATAGTAGTAAGTTTTAAGGTTCTTAGGTATCATTGTATTCATTTTGATTATTGTTAAACTTGTTTATAATTGTATTATGCAAAGTGTTCAAAGAATAACCTCCAAGGCCTTACTTGCACAAAAGAAAAACGGGGGAATTGTTGTCGGGCAAGAGGGGACATGGGTCCCAGGAACACCTGTGCAATTCAGGCCTTGAAGAATTCTAAATTTTCTAGTAGCAGAGTAGGAGATGTGAGAAAGTGCTGATTGCTTGGTATGCTGAAGTCCAGCTGCCCCTGAGATGGGAGGCAAGCAAGATAAGGAGGAGGCGAGATCTGGGAAAGAGAGCAATTAGGGCCGGATAGAAGAATTCCACAGAGTTGTGAAAACAATGATGTAACCTTTTAGAGAGCAACCAATAGTATGTTGCCAAGTGGGCATAATTATAGCAAACTGTATATAAGATGTGTCTGATGCTCAATAAAGTGGAATCCGCTGATCAAATTGGTCGTTAAAGCGGCCCCCTTCTTGCAGTAAAGCCCCACCTCTATCCCCAGCCCCAGCCACAGCCCAGCCCCAGCCCTGGACCCAGTCCCAGCCCCGGACCCAGTCCCAGCCCCAGCCCTGTCCCAGTCCCCGCCTCAGCCGCAGACCTAGTCCCAGCCCTGCCCCAGCCCTACCCCAGCCCAGTCCCAGTCCCAGCCCAGCCCCAGCCCTGCCCCAGCCCTGGACCCAGTCCCAGCCCCAGCCCAATCCCAGTCCCAGCCCAGCCCCAGCCCTACCCCAGCCCCACCCCCAGCCTCGGCACCAGCCCAGCGCTAGCCCAGACCTGCTGCCAGCCCATGCCCAGCCCTGCCCCAGGCCCAGCCCTAGCCCAGCCCTGCCCTCAGCCCAGCCCCAGCCCGGCCCCAGCCCCAGTCCTGCCCCAGCCCAGCCCCCATCCCCAGCCCTGCCCCAGCCCTGCCCTCACCCCAGCCCCAGCCCCAGCCCCAGCCCGGCCCCAGCCCTGCCCCCAGCCCAGCCCCACCCCATGGCCCAGCCTCCAGCCTAGCCCTGCCCCAGCCCCGGCCCCAACCCAGCCCCATCCCCAGCCCCCAACCCAGCCCCATCCCCAGCCCCAGCCTCAGTCCCTGCCCCAGCCCCAGCCCCAGTCCTGCCCCATCCCAGCCCGAGTCCTGCCCCATGCCAGCCCCCATCCCCAGCCCTGCCCCAGCCCTGTCCCCAGCCCAGCCCAGCCCCAGCCCCAGCCCCAACCCCACCCTCAGCACCAGCCCAGCCCCAGCCCCAGCCCCAAACTTGGCCCCAGCCCAGCCCCAGCCCCAGCCCCAAACTTGGCCCCAGCCCAGCCCCAGTTCCAGATCTGCCCCAGGCCTGCAACAGCCCCAGCCCCGGCCCCGGCCCCAGCTTCGGCCCCAGCCCAGCCCCAGCCCTGCCCCAGCTCTGACCTCAGCCCAGTCCCAGCCCATCCCCATGCCTAGCCCAGCCCCAGCCCCAGCCCTGCCTCAGCCACAGCCCAGCCCCAGCCCTGGACCCAGCCCCAGCCCCAACCCTGCCTCAGCCCAGCAACAGCCCCAGCCCCGGCCCCAGGCTCGGCTCCAGCCCAGCTCCAGCCCAGCCCTGCTCCAACCCAGCCCCAGCCCTACCAAAGCCCCAGCTCTGCCCTCAGCCCCAGCCACAGCCCAGCCCCAGCCCCAGCCCTGCGTCAGCCCTGCCCCAGCCCCAGCCCTGGCCCCAGGCTTGGCCCCAGCCCAGCCCCAGCCCCAGCACTGCCCCAGCCCAAACCCAGCCCAGACCCAGCCCTGCCCCAGCCCAGGCCCCAGGCCCAGATCCAGCCCCAGCCCTGCCCCCAGGCCAGCCCCAGCCCCAGCCTCGGGACCAGCCCAGCGCTAGTCCAGACCTGCCCCCAGCCCATGCCCAGCCCTGCCCCAGGCCCAGCCCTAGCCCAGCCCTGCCCTCAGCCCAGCCC